>NW_026711676.1:0-82818 GCF_026419965.1 Kogia breviceps | reverse complement strand
GGGCCGGAGCTAGGGTTAGGGTTAGGTCCCCGGTGAGGCTGAGGCTCGAGGTCGGGGTACGGACACGTGTGGGGGGGCGTGTGCGGCGTAGGGCGCGGCATGCCGTGAGGCTAGGCCTCAGGCTTCAGGCCTGGCGGCCGGGCGAAGGGCCGGAGCTAGGGTTAGGGTTAGGCCCCCGGTGAGGCTGAGGCTCGAGGTCGGGGGTACGGACACGTGTGGGGTTGCGTGTGCGGCGTAGGGCGCGGCATGCCGTGGGGATAGGCCTCAGGCTTCGGGCCTGGCGGCCCGGCGAAGGGCCGGAGCTAGGGTTAGAGTTAGGCCCCCCGTGAGGCTGAGGCTCGAGGTCGGGGTACGGACACGTGTGGGGGGGCGTGTGCGGCGTAGGGCGCGGCATGCCGTGAGGCTAGGCCTCAGGCTTCAGGCCTGGCGGCCCGGCGAAGGGCCGGAGCTAGGGTTAGGGTTAGGGCCCCCGTGAGGCTGAGGCTCGAGGTCGGGGGTACCTACACGTGTGGGGGGGCGTGTGCGGCGTAGGGCGCGGCATGCCGTGAGGCTAGGCCTCAGGCTTCAGGCCTGGCGGCCCGGCGAAGGGCCGGAGCTAGGGTTAGGGTTAGGCCCCGGTGAGGCTGAGGCTCGAGGTCGGGGTACGGACACGTGTGGGCGGGCGTGTGCGGCGTAGGGCGCGGCATGCCGTGAGGCTAGGCCTCAGGCTTCAGGCCTGGCGGCCCGGCGAAGGGCCGGAGCTAGGGTTAGGGTTAGGCCCCCGGTGAGGCTGAGGCTCGAGGTCGGGGTACGGACACGTGTGGGGGGGCGTGTGCGGAGCAGGGCGTGGCATGCCGTGAGGCTAGGCCTCAGGCTTCAGGCCTGGCGGCCCGGCGAAGGGCCGGAGCTAGGGTTAGGGTTAGGCCCCCGGTGAGGCTGAGGCTCGAGGTCGGGGTACGGACACGTGTGGGGGGGCGTGTGCGGAGCAGGGCGCGGCATGCGGTGAGGCTAGGCCTCAGGCTTCAGGCCTGGCGGCCCGGCGAAGGGCCGGAGCTAGGGTTAGGGTTAGGCCCCCCGTGAGGCTGAGGCTCGAGGTCGGGGTACGGACACGTGTGGGGGGGCGTGTGCGGCATAGGGCGCGGCATGCCGTGAGGCTAGGCCTCAGGCTTCAGGCCTGGCGGCCCGGCGAAGGGCCGGAGCTAGGGTTAGGGTTAGGCCCCCGGTGAGGCTGAGGCTCGAGGTCGGGGTACGGACACGTGTGGGGGGGCGTGTGCGGCGTAGGGCGCGGCATGCCGTGAGGCTAGGCCTCAGGCTTCGGGCCTGGCGGCCCGGCGAAGGGCCGGAGCTAGGGTTAGGGTTAGGACCCCGGTGAGGCTGAGGCTCGAGGGTCGCGGTACGGACACGTGTGGGGGGGCGTGTGCGGCGTAGGGCGCGGCATGCCGTGAGGCTAGGCCTCAGGCTTCAGGCCTGGCGGCCGGGCGAAGGCCCGGAGCTAGGGTTAGGGTTAGGCCCCCGGTGAGGCTGAGGCTCGAGGTCGGGGTACGGACACGTGTGTGGGGGGCGTGTGCGGCGGCGTAGGGCGCGGCATGCCGTGGGGCTAGGCCTCAGGCTTCAGGCCTGGCGGCCCGGCGAAGGTCCGGAGCTAGTGTTAGGGTTAGGCCCCCCGTGAGGCTGAGGCTCGAGGTCGGGGTACGGACACGTGTGGGGGGGCGTGTGCGGCGTAGGGCGCGGCATGCCGTGAGGCTAGGCCTCAGGCTTCAGGCCTGGCGGCCCGGCGAAGGGCCGGAGCTAGGGTTAGGGTTAGGCCCCCCGTGAGGCTGAGGCTCGAGGTCGGGGTACGGACACGTGTGGGGGGGCGTGTGCGGCATAGGGCGCGGCATGCCGTGAGGCTAGGCCTCAGGCTTCAGGCCTGGCGGCCCGGCGAAGGGCCGCAGCTAGGGTTAGAGTTAGGCCCCCGGTGAGGCTGAGGCTCGAGGTCGGGGTACAGACACGTGTGGGGGGGGCGTGTGCGGCGATAGGGCGTGGCATGCCTTGAGGCTAGGCCTCAGGCTTCAGGCCTGGCGGCCCGGCGAAGGGCCAGAGCTAGGGTTAGGGTTAGGCCCCCCGTGAGGCTGAGGCTCGAGGTCGGGGTACGGACACGTGTGGGGGGGGCGTGTGCGGCGTAGGGCGCGGCATGCCGTGAGGCTAGGCCTCAGGCTTCAGGCCTGGCGGCCCGGCGAACGGCCGGAGCTAGGGTTAGGGTTAGGCCTCCGGTGAGGCTGAGGCTCGAGGTCGGGGTACGGACACGTGTGGGGGGGCGTGGGCGGCGTAGGGCGCGGCATGCCGTGAGGCTAGGCCTCAGGCTTCAGGCCTGGCGGCCCGGCGAAGGGCCGGAGCTAGGGTTAGGCTTAGGCCCCGGTGAGGCTGAGGCTCGAGGTCGGCGTACGGACACGTGTGGGGGGGCGTGTGCGGCGTAGGGCGCGGCATGCCGTGAGGCTAGGCCTCAGGCTTCAGGCCTGGCGGCCCGGCGAAGGGCCGGAGCTAGGGTTAGGGTTAGGCCTCCGGTGAGGCTGAGGCTCGAGGTCGGGGTAACGGACACGTGTGGGGGGGGCGTGTGCGGCGTAGGGCGCGGCATGCCGTGAGGCTAGGCCTCAGGCTTCAGGCCTGGCGGCCCGGCGAAGGGCCGGACCTAGGGTTAGGGTTAGGCCCCCGGTGAGGCTGAGGCTCGAGGTCGGGGTACGGACACGTGTGGGGGGGCGTGTGCGGCGTACGGCGCGGCATGCCGTGAGGCTAGGCCTCAGGCTTCGTGCCTGGCGGCCCGGCGAAGGGCCGGAGCTAGGGTTAGGGTTAGGTCCCCGGTGAGGCTGAGGCTCGAGGTCGGGGTACGGACACGTGTGGGGGGGCGTGTGCGGCGTAGGGCGCGGCATGCCGTGAGGCTAGGCCTCAGGCTTCAGGCCTGGCGGCCGGGCGAAGGGCCGGAGCTAGGGTTAGGGTTAGGCCCCCGGTGAGGCTGAGGCTCGAGGTCGGGGTACGGACACGTGTGGGGTTGCGTGTGCGGCGTAGGGCGCGGCATGCCGTGGGGATAGGCCTCAGGCTTCGGGCCTGGCGGCCCGGCGAAGGGCCGGAGCTAGGGTTAGAGTTAGGCCCCCCGTGAGGCTGAGGCTCGAGGTCGGGGTACGGACACGTGTGGGGGGGCGTGTGCGGCGTAGGGCGCGGCATGCCGTGAGGCTAGGCCTCAGGCTTCAGGCCTGGCGGCCCGGCGAAGGGCCGGAGCTAGGGTTAGGGTTAGGGCCCCCGTGAGGCTGAGGCTCGAGGTCGGGGTACCTACACGTGTGGGGGGGCGTGTGCGGCGTAGGGCGCGGCATGCCGTGAGGCTAGGCCTCAGGCTTCAGGCCTGGCGGCCCGGCGAAGGGCCGGAGCTAGGGTTAGGGTTAGGCCCCCGGTGAGGCTGAGGCTCGAGGTCGGGGTACGGACACGTGTGGGGCGGGCGTGTGCGGCGTAGGGCGCGGCATGCCGTGAGGCTAGGCCTCAGGCTTCAGGCCTGGCGGCCCGGCGAAGGGCCGGAGCTAGGGTTAGGGTTAGGCCCCCGGTGAGGCTGAGGCTCGAGGTCGGGGTACGGACACGTGTGGGGGGGCGTGTGCGGAGCAGGGCGCGGCATGCCGTGAGGCTAGGCCTCAGGCTTCAGGCCTGGCGGCCCGGCGAAGGGCCGGAGCTAGGGTTAGGGTTAGGCCCCCGGTGAGGCTGAGGCTCGAGGTCGGGGTACGGACACGTGTGGGGGGGCGTGTGCGGAGCAGGGCGCGGCATGCGGTGAGGCTAGGCCTCAGGCTTCAGGCCTGGCGGCCCGGCGAAGGGCCGGAGCTAGGGTTAGGGTTAGGCCCCCCGTGAGGCTGAGGCTCGAGGTCGGGGTACGGACACGTGTGGGGGGGCGTGTGCGGCATAGGGCGCGGCATGCCGTGAGGCTAGGCCTCAGGCTTCAGGCCTGGCGGCCCGGCGAAGGGCCGGAGCTAGGGTTAGGGTTAGGCCCCCGGTGAGGCTGAGGCTCGAGGTCGGGGTACGGACACGTGTGGGGGGGCGTGTGCGGCGTAGGGCGCGGCATGCCGTGAGGCTAGGCCTCAGGCTTCGGCCTGGCGGCCCGGCGAAGGGCCGGAGCTAGGGTTAGGGTTAGGACCCCGGTGAGGCTGAGGCTCGAGGTCGCGGTACGGACACGTGTGGGGGGGGCGTGTGCGGCGTAGGGCGCGGCATGCCGTGAGGCTAGGCCTCAGGCTTCAGGCCTGGCGGCCGGGCGAAGGCCCGGAGCTAGGGTTAGGGTTAGGCCCCCGGTGAGGCTGAGGCTCGAGGTCGGGGTACGGACACGTGTGGGGGGGCGTGTGCGGCGTAGGGCGCGGCATGCCGTGGGGCTTGGCCTCAGGCTTCAGGCCTGGCGGCCCGGCGAAAGGCCGGAGCTAGTGTTAGGGTTAGGCCCCCGTGAGGCTGAGGCTCGAGGTCGGGGTACGGACACGTGTGGGGGGGCGTGTGCGGCGTAGGGCGCGGCATGCCGTGAGGCTAGGCCTCAGGCTTCAGGCCTGGCGGCCCGGCGAAGGGCCGGAGCTAGGGTTAGGGTTAGGCCCCCCGTGAGGCTGAGGCTCGAGGTCGGGGTACGGACACGTGTGGGGGGGCGTGTGCGGCATAGGGCGCGGCATGCCGTGAGGCTAGGCCTCAGGCTTCAGGCCTGGCGGCCCGGCGAAGGGCCGCAGCTAGGGTTAGAGTTAGGCCCCCGGTGAGGCTGAGGCTCGAGGTCGGGGTACAGACACGTGTGGGGGGGCGTGTGCGGCGTAGGGCGTGGCATGCCTTGAGGCTAGGCCTCAGGCTTCAGGCCTGGCGGCCCGGCGAAGGGCCAGAGCTAGGGTTAGGGTTAGGCCCCCCGTGAGGCTGAGGCTCGAGGTCGGGGTACGGACACGTGTGGGGGGGGCGTGTGCGGCGTAGGGCGCGGCATGCCGTGAGGCTAGGCCTCAGGCTTCAGGCCTGGCGGCCCGGCGAACGGCCGGAGCTAGGGTTAGGGTTAGGCCTCCGGTGAGGCTGAGGCTCGAGGTCGGGGTACGGACACGTGTGGGGGGGCGTGGGCGGCGTAGGGCGCGGCATGCCGTGAGGCTAGGCCTCAGGCTTCAGGCCTGGCGGCCCGGCGAAGGGCCGGAGCTAGGGTTAGGCTTAGGCCCCCGGTGAGGCTGAGGCTCGAGGTCGGCGTACGGACACGTGTGGGGGGGCGTGTGCGGCGTAGGGCGCGGCATGCCGTGAGGCTAGGCCTCAGGCTTCAGGCCTGGCGGCCCGGCGAAGGGCCGGAGCTAGGGTTAGGGTTAGGCCTCCGGTGAGGCTGAGGCTCGAGGTCGGGGTACGGACACGTGTGGGGGGGCGTGTGCGGCGTAGGGCGCGGCATGCCGTGAGGCTAGGCCTCAGGCTTCAGGCCTGGCGGCCCGGCGAAGGGCCGGACCTAGGGTTAGGGTTAGGCCCCCGGTGAGGCTGAGGCTCGAGGTCGGGGTACGGACACGTGTGGGGGGGCGTGTGCGGCGTACGGCGCGGCATGCCGTGAGGCTAGGCCTCAGGCTTCGTGCCTGGCGGCCCGGCGAAGGGCCGGAGCTAGGGTTAGGGTTAGGTCCCCGGTGAGGCTGAGGCTCGAGGTCGGGGTACGGACACGTGTGGGGGGGCGTGTGCGGCGTAGGGCGCGGCATGCCGTGAGGCTAGGCGTCAGGCTTCAGGCCTGGCGGCCCGGCGAAGGGCCGGAGCTAGGGTTAGGGTTAGGCCCCCGGTGAGGCTGAGGCTCGAGGTCGGGGTACGGACACGTGTGGGGGGGCGTGTGCGGCGTAGGGCGCGGCATGCCGTGAGGCTAGGCCTCAGGCTTCAGGCCTGGCGGCCCGGCGAAGGGCCGGAGCTAGGGTTAGGGTTAGGCACCCGGTGAGGCTGAGGCTCGAGGTCGGGGTACGGACACGTGTGGGGGGGCGTGTGCGGCGTAGGGCGCGGCATGCCGTGACGCTAGGCCTCAGGCTTCACGCCTGGCGGCCCGGCGAAGGGCCGGAGCTAGGGTTAGGGTTAGGCCCCCGGTGAGGCTGAGGCTCGAGTTCGGGGGTACGGACACGTGTGGGCGGGCGTGTGCGGCGTAGGGCGCGGCATGCCGTGAGGCTAGGCCTCAGCTTCGGGCCTGGCGGCCCGGCGAAGGGCCGGAGCTAGGGTTAGGGTTAGGCCCCCGGTGAGGCTGAGGCTCGAGGTCGGGGTACGGACACGTGTGGGGGGGCGGTGTGCGGCCTAGGGCGCGGCATGCCGTGAGGCTAGGCCTCAGGCTTCAGGCCTGGCGGCCGGGCGAAGGGCCGGAGCTAGGGTTAGGGTTAGGCCCCCGGTGAGGCTGAGGCTCGAGGTCGGGGTACGGACACGTGTGGGGTTGCGTGTGCGGCGTAGGGCGCGGCATGCCGTGGGGCTAGGCCTCAGGCTTCCGGCCTGGCGGCCCGGCGAAGGGCCGGAGCTAGGGTTAGGGTTAGGCCCCCCGTGAGGCTGAGGCTCGAGGTCGGGGTACGGACACGTGTGGGGGGGCGTGTGCGGCGTAGGGCGCGGCATGCCGTGAGGCTAGGCGTCAGGCTTCAGGCCTGGCGGCCCGGCGAAGGGCCGGAGCTAGGGTAGGGTTAGGCCCCCCGTGAGGCTGAGGCTCGAGGTCGGGGTACGGACACGTGTGGGGGGGGCGTGTGCGGCGTAGGGCGCGGCATGCCGTGAGGCTAGGCCTCAGGCTTCAGGCCTGGCGGCCGGGCGAAGGGCCGGAGCTAGGGTTAGGGTTAGGCCCCCCGTGAGGCTGAGGCTCGAGGTCGGGTACGGACACGTGTGGGGGGGCGTGTGCGGCGTAGGGCGCGGCATGCCGTGAGGCTAGGCCTCAGGCTTCAGGCCTGGCGGCCCGGCGAAGGGCCGGAGCTAGGGTTAGGGTTAGGCCCCCGGTGAGGCTGAGGCTCGAGGTCGGGGTACGGACACGTGTGGGGGGGTGTGTGCGGCGTAGGGCGCTGCATGCCGTGAGGCTAGGCCTCAGGCTTCAGGCCTGGCGGCCCGGCGAAAGGCCGGAGCTAGGTTTAGGGTTAGGCCCCCGTGAGGCTGAGGATCGAGGTCGGGGTACGGACACGTGTGGGGGGGCGTGTGCGGCGTAGGGCGCGGCATGCCGTGAGGCTAGGCCTCAGGCTTCAGGCCTGGCGGCCCGGCGAAGGGCCGGAGCTAGGGTTAGGGTTAGGCCCCCGGTGAGGCTGAGGCTCGAGGTCGGCGTACGGACACGTGTGGGGGGGCGTGTGCGGCGTAGGGCGCGGCATGCCGTGAGGCTAGGCCTCAGGCTTCAGGCCTGGCGGCCCGGCGAAGGGCCGGAGCTAGGGTTAGGGTTAGGCCCCCCGTGAGGCTGAGGCTCGAGGTCGGGGTACGGACACGTGTGGGCGGGCGTGTGCGGCGTAGGGCGCGTCATGCCGTCGGAGGCTAGGCCTCAGGCTTCAGGCCTGGTGGCCAGGCGAAGGGCCGGAGCTAGGGTTAGGGTTAGGCCCCCGGTGAGGCTGAGGCTCGAGGTCGGGGTACGGACACGTGTGGGGGGGCGTGTGCGGCGTAGGGCGCGGCATGCCGTGAGGCTAGGCCTCAGGCTTCGGGCCTGGCGGCCCGGCGAAGGGCCGGAGCTAGGGTTAGGGTTAGGCCCCCGGTGAGGCTGAGGCTCGAGGTCCGGGTACGAACACGTGTGGGGGGGCGTGTGCGGCGTAGGCGCGGCATGCCGTGAGGCAAGGCCTCAGGCTTCAGGCCTGGCGGCCCGGCGAAGGGCCGGAGCTAGGGTTAGGGTTAGGACCCCCGTGAGGCTGAGGCTCGAGGTCGGGGTACGGACACGTGTGGGGGGGCGTGTGCGGCATAGGGCGCGGCATGCCGTGAGGCTAGGCCTCAGGCTTCAGGCCTGGCGGCCCGGCGAAGGGCCGGAGCTAGGGTTAGGGTTAGGCCCCCGGTGAGGCTGAGGCTCGAGGTCGGGGTACGGACACGTGTGGGGGGGCGTGTGCGGCGTAGGGCGCGGCATGCCGTGAGGCTAGGCCTCAGGCTTCAGGCCTGGCGGCCGGGCGAAGGGCCGGAGCTAGGGTTAGGGTTAGGCCCCCGGTGAGGCTGAGGCTCGAGGTCGGGGTACGGACACGTGTGGGGGGGCGTGTGCGGCGTAGGGCGCGGCATGCCGTGAGGCTAGGCCTCAGGCTTCAGGCCTGGCGGCCCGGCGAAGGGCCGGAGCTAGGGTTAGAGTTAGGCCCCCGGTGAGGCTGAGGCTCGAGGTCGGCGTACGGACACGTTTGGGGGGGCGTGTGCGGCGTAGGGCGTGGCATGCCGTGAGGCTAGGCGTCAGGCTTCAGGCCTGGCGGCCCGGCGAAGGCCCGGAGCTAGGGTTAGGGTTTGGCCCCCCGTGAGGCTGAGGCTCGAGGTCGGGGTACAGACACGTGTGGGGGGGCGTGTGCGGCGTAGGTCGCGGCATGCCGTGAGGCTAGGCCTCAGGCTTCAGGCCTGGCGGCCCGGCGAAGGGCCAGAGCTAGGGTTAGGGTTAGGCACCCGGTGAGGCTGAGGCTCGAGGTCCGGGTACGGACACGTGTGGGGGGGCGTGTGCGGCGTAGGGCGCGGCATGCCGTGAGGCTAGGCCTCAGGCTTCAGGCCTGGCGGCCCGGCGAAGGGCCGGAGCTAGGGTTAGGGTTAGGCCCCCCGTGAGGCTGAGCCTCGAGGTCGGGGTACGGACACGTGTGGGGGGGCGTGTGCGGCGTAGGGCGCGGCATGCCGTGAGGCTAGGCCTCAGGCTTCAGGCCTGGCGGCCCGGCGAAGGGCCGGAGCTAGGGTTAGAGTTAGGCCCCCGGTGAGGCTGAGGCTCGAGGTCGGGGTACGGACACGTGTGGGGGGGCGTGTGCGGCGTAGGGCGCGGCATGCCGTGAGGCTAGGCCTCAGGCTTCGGGCCTGGCGGCCCGGCGAAGGGCCGGAGCTAGGGTTAGGGTTAGGCCCACGGTGAGGCTGAGGCTCGAGGTCCGGGTACGAACACGTGTGGGGGGGCGTGTGCGGCGTAGGGCGCGGCATGCCGTGAGGCTAGGCCTCAGGCTTCAGGCCTGGCGGCCCGGCGAAGGGCCGGAGCTAGGGTTAGGGTTAGGCCCCCGGTGAGGCTGAGGCTCGAGGTCGGGGTACGGACACGTGTGGAGGGGCGTGTGCGGCGTAGGGCGCGGCATGCCGTGAGGCTAGGCCTCAGGCTTCAGGCCTGGCGGCCCGGCGAAAGGCCGGAGCTAGGGTTAGGGTTAGGCCCCCTGTGAGGCTGAGGCTCGAGGTCGGGGTACGGACTCGTGTGGGGGGGCGTGTGCGGCGTAGGGCGTGGCATGTGGTGAGGCTAGGCCTCAGGCTTCAGGCCTGGTGGCCCGGCGAAGGGCCGGAGCTAGGGTTAGGGTTAGGCCCCCGGTGAGGCTGAGGCTCGAGGTCGGGGTACGGACACGTGTGGGGGCGCGTGTGCGGCGTAGGGCGCGGCATGCCGTGAGGCTAGGCCTCAGGCTTCAGGCCTGGCGGCCCGGCGAAGGGCCGGAGGTAGGGTTAGGGTTAGGCCCCCGGTCAGGCTGAGGCTCGAGGTCGGGGTACGGACACGTGTGGGGGGGCGTGTTCGGCGTAGGGCGCGGCATGCCGTGAGGCTAGGCCTCAGGCTTCAGGCCTGGCGGCCCGGCGAAGGGCCGGAGCTAGGGTTAGGGTTAGGCCCCCGGTGAGGCTGAGGCTCGAGGTCGAGGTACGGACACGTGTGGGGGGGCGTGTGCGGCGTAGGGCGCGGCATGCCGTGAGGCTAGGCCTCAGGCTTCAGGCCTGGCGGCCCGACGAAGGGCCGGAGCTAGGGTTAGGGTTAGGCCCCCCGTGAGGCTGAGGCTCGAGGTCGGGGTACGGACACGTGTGGGGGGGCGTGTGCGGCATAGGGCGCGGCATGCCGTGAGGCTAGGCCTCAGGCTTCAGGCCTGGCGGCCCGGCGAAGGGCCGGAGCTAGGGTTAGGGTTAGGCCCCCGGTGAGACTGAGGCTCGAGGTCGGGGTACGGACACGTGTGGGGGGGCGTGTGCGGCGTAGGGCGCGGCATGCCCTGAGGCTACGCCTCAGGCTTCAGGCCTGGCGGCCCGGCGAAGGGCCGGAGCTAGGGTTAGGGTTAGGCCCCCCGTGAGGCTGAGGATCGAGGTCGGGGTACGGACACGTGTGGGGGGGCGTGTGCGGCGTAGGGCGCGGCATGCCGTGAGGCTAGGCCTCAGGCTTCAGGCCTGGCGGCCCGGCGAAGGGCCGGAGCTAAGGTTAGGGTTAGGCCCCCCGTGAGGCTGAGGCTCGAGGTCGGGGTACGGACACGTGTGGGGGGGCGTGTGCGGCGTAGGGCGCGGCATGCCGTGAGGCTAGGCCTCAGGCTTCAGGCCTGGCGGCCCGGGAAAGGGCCGGAGCTAGGGTTAGGGTTAGGCCCCCGGTGAGGCTTAGGCTCGAGGTCGGGGTACGGACACGTGTGGGGGGGCGTGTGCGGCGTAGGGCGCTGCATGCCGTGAGGCTAGGCCTCAGGCTTCAGGCCTGGCGGCCCGGCGAAAGGCCGGAGCTAGGGTTAGGGTTAGGCCCCCCGTGAGGCTGAGGCTCGAGGTCGGGTTACGGACACGTGTGGGGGGGCGTGTGCGGCGTAGGGCGCGGCATGCCGTGAGGCTAGGCCTCAGGCTTCAGGCCTGGCGGCCCGGCGAAGGGCCGGAGCTAGGGTTAGGGTTAGGCCCCCGGAGAGGCTGAGGCTCGAGGTCGGCGTACGGACACGTGTGGGGGGGCGTGTGCGGCGTAGGGCGCGGCATGCCGTGAGGCTAGGCCTCAGGCTTCAGGCCTGGCGGCCCGGCGAAGGGCCGGAGCTAGGGTTAGGGTTAGGCCCCCCGTGAGGCTGAGGCTCGAGGTCGGGGTACGGACACGTGTGGGGGGGCGTGTGCGGCGTAGGGCGCGGCATGCCGTGAGGCTAGGCCTCAGGCTTCAGGCCTGGCGGCCCGGCGAAGGGCCGGAGCTAGGGTTAGGGTTAGGCACCCGGTGAGGCTGAGGCTCGAGGTCGGGGTACGGACACGTGTGGGGGGGCGTGTGCGGCGTAGGGCGCGGCATGCCGTGACGCTAGGCCTCAGGCTTCACGCCTGGCGGCCCGGCGAAGGGCCGGAGCTAGGGTTAGGGTTAGGCCCCCGGTGAGGCTGAGGCTCGAGTTCGGGGTACGGACACGTGTGGGCGGGCGTGTGCGGCGTAGGGCGCGGCATGCCGTGAGGCTAGGCCTCAGGCTTCGGGCCTGGCGGCCCGGCGAAGGGCCGGAGCTAGGGTTAGGGTTAGGCCCCCGGTGAGGCTGAGGCTCGAGGTTGGGGTACGGACACGTGTGGGGGGGCGTGTGCGGCGTAGGGCGCGGCATGCCGTGAGGCTAGGCCTCAGGCTTCAGGCCTGGCGGCCGGGCGAAGGGCCGGAGCTAGGGTTAGCGTTAGGCCCCCGGTGAGGCTGAGGCTCGAGGTCGGGGTACGGACACGTGTGGGGTTGCGTGTGCGGCGTAGGGCGCGGCATGCCGTGGGGCTAGGCCTCAGGCTTCCGGCCTGGCGGCCCGGCGAAGGGCCGGAGCTAGGGTTAGGGTTAGGCCCCCCGTGAGGCTGAGGCTCGAGGTCGGGGTACGGACACGTGTGGGGGGGCGTGTGCGGCGTAGGGCGCGGCATGCCGTGAGGCTAGGCCTCAGGCTTCAGGCCTGGCGGCCCGGCGAAGGGCCGGAGCTAGGGTTAGGGTTAGGCCCCCCGTGAGGCTGAGGCTCGAGGTCGGGGTACGGACACGTGTGGGGGGGCGTGTGCGGCGTAGGGCGCGGCATGCCGTGAGGCTAGGCCTCAGGCTTCAGGCCTGGCGGCCCGGCGAATGGCCGGAGCTAGGGTTAGGGTTAGGCACCCGGTGAGGCTGAGGCTCGAGGTCGGGGTACGGACACGTGTGGGGGGGCGTGTGCGGCGTAGGGCGCGGCATGCCGTGACGCTAGGCCTCAGGCTTCACGCCTGGCGGCCCGGCGAAGGGCCGGAGCTAGGGTTAGGGTTAGGCCCCCGGTGAGGCTGAGGCTCGAGTTCGGGGTACGGACACGTGTGGGCGGGCGTGTGCGGCGTAGGGCGCGGCATGCCGTGAGGCTAGGCCTCAGGCTTCGGGCCTGGCGGCCCGGCGAAGGGCCGGAGCTAGGGTTAGGGTTAGGCCCCCGGTGAGGCTGAGGCTCGAGGTCGGGGTACGGACACGTGTGGGGGAGCGTGTGCGGCGTAGGGCGCGGCATGCCGTGAGGCTAGGCCTCAGGCTTCAGGCCTGGCGGCCGGGCGAAGGGCCGGAGCTAGGGTTAGCGTTAGGCCCCCGGTGAGGCTGAGGCTCGAGGTCGGGGTACGGACACGTGTGGGGTTGCGTGTGCGGCGTAGGGCGCGGCATGCCGTGAGGCTAGGCGTCAGGCTTCAGGCCTGGCGGCCCGGCGAAGGGCCGGAGCTAGGGTTAGGGTTAGGCTCCCCGTGAGGCTGAGGCTCGAGGTCGGGGTACGGACACGTGTGGGGGGGCGTGTGCGGCGTAGGGCGCGGCATGCCGTGAGGCTATGCCTCAGGCTTCAGGCCTGGCGGCCCGGCGAAGGGCCGGAGCTAGGGTTAGGGTTAGGCCCCCGGTGAGGCTGAGGCTCGAGGTCGGGGTACGGACACGTGTGGGGGGGCGTGTGCGGCGTAGGGCGCGGCATGCCGTGACGCTAGTCCTCAGGCTTCAGGCCTGGCGGCCCGGCGAAGGGCCGGAGCTAGGGTTAGGGTTAGGCCCCCGGTGAGGCTGAGGCTCGAGGTCGGGGTACGGACACGTGTGGGCGGGCGTGTGCGGCGTAGGGCGCGGCATGCCGTGAGGCTAGGCCTCAGGCTTCAGGCCTGGCGGCCCGGCGAAGGGCCGGAGCTAGGGTTAGGGTTAGGCCCCCGGTGAGGCTGAGGCTCGAGGTCGGGGTACGGACACGTGTGGGGGGGCGTGTGCGGCGCAGGGCGCGGCATGCCGTGAGGCTAGGCCTCAGGCTTCAGGCCTGGCGGCCCGGCGAAGGGCCGGAGCTAGGGTTAGGGTTAGGGTTAGGCCCCCCGTGAGGCTGAGGCTCGAGGTCGGGGTACGGACACGTGTGGGGGGGCGTGTGCGGCATAGGGCGCGGCATGCCGTGAGGCTAGGCCTCAGGCTTCAGGCCTGGCGGCCCGGCGAAGGGCCGGAGCTAGGGTTAGGGTTAGGCCCCCGGTGAGACTGAGGCTCGAGGTCGGGGTACGGACACGTGTGGGGGGGCGTGTGCGGCGTAGGGCGCGGCATGCCGTGAGGCTAGGCCTCAGGCTTCAGGCCTGGCGGCCCGGCGAAGGGCCGGAGCTAGGGTTAGGGTTAGGCCCCCCGTGAGGCTGAGGCTCGAGGTCGGGGTACGGACACGTGTGGGGGGGCGTGTGCGGCGAAGGGTGCGGCATGCCGTGAGGCTAGGCCTCAGGCTTCAGGCCTGGCGGCCCGGCGAATGGCCGGAGCTAGGGTTAGGGTTTGGCCCCCCGTGAGGCTGAGGCTCGAGGTCGGGGTACGGACACGTGTGGGGGGGCGTGTGCGGCGTAGGGCGCGGCATGCCGTGAGGCTAGGCCTCAGGCTTCAGGCCTGGCGGCCCGGGAAAGGGCCGGAGCTAGGGTTAGGGTTAGGCCCCCGGTGAGGCTTAGGCTCGAGGTCGGGGTATGGACACGTGTGGGGGGGCGTGTGCGGCGTAGGGCGCTGCATGCCGTGAGGCTAGGCCTCAGGCTTCAGGCCTGGCGGCCCGGCGAAAGGCCGGAGCTAGGGTTAGGGTTAGGCCCCCCGTGAGGCTGAGGCTCGAGGTCGTGGTACGGACACGTGTGGGGGGGCGTGTGCGGCGTAGGGCGCGGCATGCCGTGAGGCTAGGCCTCAAGCTTCAGGCCTGGCGGCCCGGCGAAAGGCCGGAGCTAGGGTTAGGTTTAGGCCCCCGGTGAGGCTGAGGCTCGAGGTCGGCGTACGGACACGTGTGGGGGGGCGTGTGCGGCGTAGGGCGCGGCATGCCGTGAGGCTAGGCGTCAGGCTTCAGGCCTGGCGGCCCGGCGAAGGGCCGGAGCTAGGGTTAGGGTTAGGCCCCCGGTGAGGCTGAGGCTCGAGGTCGGGGTACGGACAGGTGTGGGGTTGCGTGTGCGGCGTAGGGCGCGGCATGCCGTGGGGCTAGGCCTCAGGCTTCCGGCCTGGCGGCCCGGCGAAGGGCCGGAGCTAGGGTTAGGGTTAGGCCCCCCGTGAGGCTGAGGCTCGAGGTCGGGGTACGGACACGTGTGGGGGGGCGTGTGCGGCGTAGGGCGCGGCATGCCGTGAGGCTAGGCCTCAGGCTTCAGGCCTGGCGGCCCGGCGAAGGGCCGGAGCTAGGGTTAGGGTTAGGCCCCCCGTGAGGCTGAGGCTCGAGGTCGGGGTACGGACACGTGTGGGGGGGCGTGTGCGGCGTAGGGCGCGGCATGCCGTGAGGCTATGCCTCAGGCTTCAGGCCTGGCGGCCCGGCGAAGGGCCGGAGCTAGGGTTAGGGTTAGGCCCCCGGTGAGGCTGAGGCTCGAGGTCGGGGTACGGACACGTGTGGGGGGGCGTGTGCGGCGTAGGGCGCGGCATGCCGTGACGCTAGTCCTCAGGCTTCAGGCCTGGCGGCCCGGCGAAGGGCCGGAGCTAGGGTTAGGGTTAGGCCCCCGGTGAGGCTGAGGCTCGCGGTCGGGGTACGGACACGTGTGGGCGGGCGTGTGCGGCGTAGGGCGCGGCATGCCGTGAGGCTAGGCCTCAGGCTTCAGGCCTGGCGGCCCGGCGAAGGGCCGGAGCTAGGGTTAGGGTTAGGCCCCCGGTGAGGCTGAGGCTCGAGGTCGGGGTACGGACTCGTGTGGGGGGGCGTGTGCGGCGTAGGGCGTGGCATGTGGTGAGGCTAGGCCTCAGGCTTCAGGCCTGGTGGCCCGGCGAAGGGCCGGAGCTAGGGTTAGGGTTAGGCCCCCGGTGAGGCTGAGGCTCGAGGTCGGGGTACGGACACGTGTGGGGGGGCGTGTGCGGCGTAGGGCGCGGCATGCCGTGAGGCTAGGCCTCAGGCTTCAGGCCTGGCGGCCCGGCGAAGGGCCGGAGGTAGGGTTAGGGTTAGGCCCCCGGTGAGGCTGAGGCTCGAGGTCGGGGTACGGACACGTGTGGGGGGGCGTGTTCGGCGTAGGGCGCGGCATGCCGTGACGCTAGGCCTCAGGCTTCAGGCCTGGCGGCCCGGCGAAGGGCCGGAGCTAGGGTTAGGGTTAGGCCCCCGGTGAGGCTGAGGCTCGAGGTCGGGGTACGGACACGTGTGGGGGGGCGTGTGCGGCGTAGGGCGCGGCATGCCGTGAGGCTAGGCCTCAGGCTTCAGGCCTGGCGGCCCGGCGAAGGGCCGGAGCTAGGGTTAGGGTTAGGCCCCCCGTGAGGCTGAGGCTCGAGGTCGGGGTACGGACACGTGTGGGGGGGGCGTGTGCGGCATAGGGCGCGGCATGCCGTGAGGCTAGGCCTCAGGCTTCAGGCCTGGCGGCCCGGCGAAGGGCCGGAGCTAGGGTTAGGGTTAGGCCCCCGGTGAGACTGAGGCTCGAGGTCGGGGTACGGACACGTGTGGGGGGGCGTGTGCGGCGTAGGGCGCGGCATGCCGTGAGGCTACGCCTCAGGCTTCAGGCCTGGCGGCCCGGCGAAGGGCCGGAGCTAGGGTTAGGGTTAGGCCCCCCGTGAGGCTGAGGCTCGAGGTCGGGGTACGGACACGTGTGGGGGGGCGTGTGCGGCGTAGGGCGCGGCATGCCGTGAGGCTAGGCCTCAGGCTTCGGGCCTGGCGGCCCGGCGAAGGGCCGGAGCTAGAGTTAGGGTTAGGCCCCCGGTGAGGCTGAGGCTCGAGGTCGGGGTACGGACACGTGTGGGGGGGCGTGTGCGGCGTAGGGCGCGGCATGCCGTGAGGCTAGGCCTCAGGCTTCAGGCCTGGCGGCCGGGCGAAGGGCCGGAGCTAGGGTTAGGGTTAGGCCCCCGGTGAGGCTGAGGCTCGAGGTCGGGGTACGGACACGTGTGGGGTTGCGTGTGCGGCGTAGGGCGCGGCATGCCGTGGGGCTAGGCCTCAGGCTTCCGGCCTGGCGGCCCGGCGAAGGGCCGGAGCTAGGGTTAGGGTTAGGCCCCCCGTGAGGCTGAGGCTCGAGGTCGGGGTCCGGACACGTGTGGGGGGGCGTGTGCGGCGTAGGGCGCGGCATGCCGTGAGGCTAGGCCTCAGGCTTCAGGCCTGGCGGCCCGGCGAAGGGCCGGAGCTAGGGTTAGGGTTAGGCCCCCCGTGAGGCTGAGGCTCGAGGTCGGGGTACGGACACGTGTGGGGGGGCGTGTGCGGCGTAGGGCGCGGCATGCCGTGAGGCTAGGCCTCAGGCTTCAGGCCTGGCGGCCCGGCGAAGGGCCGGAGCTAGGGTTAGGGTTAGGCCCCCCGTGAGGCTGAGGCTCGAGGTCGGGGTACGGACACGTGTGGGGGGGCGTGTGCGGCGTAGGGCGCGGCATGCCGTGAGGCTAGGCCTAAGGCTTCAGGCCTGGCGGCCCGGCGAAGGGCCGGAGCTAGGGTTAGGGTTAGGCCCCCGGTGAGGCTGAGGCTCGAGGTCGGGGTACGGACATGTGTGGGGGGGTGTGTGCGGCGTAGGGCGCTGCATGCCGTGAGTCTAGGCCTCAGGCTTCAGGCCTGGCGGCCCGGCGAAAGGCCGGAGCTAGGGTTAGGGTTAGGCCCCCCGTGAGGCTGAGGATCGAGGTCGGGGTACGGACACGTGTGGGGGGGCGTGTGCGGCGTAGGGCGCGGCATGCCGTGAGGCTAGGCCTCAGGCTTCAGGCCTGGCGGCCCGGCGAAGGGCCGGAGCTAGGGTTAGGGTTAGGCCCCCCGTGAGGCTGAGGCTCGAGGTCGGGGTACGGACACGTGTGGGGGGGCGTGTGCGGCGTAGGGCGCGGCATGCCGTGAGGCTAGGCCTCAGGCTTCAGGCCTGGCGGCCCGGCGAAGGGCCGGAGCTAGGGTTAGGGTTAGGCCCCCCGTGAGGCTGAGGCTCGAGGTCGGGGTACGGACACGTGTGGGGGGGCGTGTGCGGCGTAGGGCGCGGCATGCCGTGAGGCTAGGCCTCAGGCTTCAGGCCTGGCGGCCCGGCGAAGGGCCGGAGCTAGGGTTAGGGTTAGGCCCCCGGTGAGGCTGAGGCTCGAGGTCGGGGTACGGACACGTGTGGGGGGGCGTGTGCGGCGTAGGGCGCGGCATGCCGTGAGGCTAGGCCTCAGGCTTCGTGCCTGGCGGCCCGGCGAAGGGCCGGAGCTAGGGTTAGGGTTAGGCCCCCGGTGAGGCTGAGGCTCGAGGTCGGGGTACGGACACGTGTGGGGGGGGCGTGTGCGGCGTAGGGCGCGGCATGCCGTGAGGCTAGGCCTCAGGCTTCAGGCCTGGCGGTCGGGCGAAGGGCCGGAGCTAGGGTTAGGGTTAGGCCCCCGGTGAGGCTGAGGCTCGAGGTCGGGGTACGGACACGTGTGGGGGGGCGTGTGCGGCGTAGGGCGCGGCATGCCGTGGGGCTAGGCCTGAGGCTTCCGGCCTGGCGGCCCGGCGAAGGGCCGGAGCTAGGGTTAGGGTTAGGCCCCCCGTGAGGCTGAGGCTCGAGGTCGGGGTACGGACACGTGTGGGGGGGGCGTGTGCGGCGTAGGGCGCGGCATGCCGTGAGGCTAGGCCTCAGGCTTCAGGCCTGGCGGCCCGGCGAAGGGCCGGAGCTAGGGTTAGGGTTAGGCCCCCCGTGAGGCTGAGGCTCGAGGTCGGGGTACGGACACGTGTGGGGGGGGCGTGTGCGGCGTAGGGCGCGGCATGCCGTGAGGCTAGGCCTCAGGCTTCAGGCCTGGCGGCCCGGCGAAGGGCCGGAGCTAGGGTTAGGGTTAGGCCCCCCGTGAGGCTGAGGCTCGAGGTCGGGGTACGGACACGTGTGGGGGGGCGTGCGCGGCGTAGGGCGCGGCATGCCGTGGGGCTAGGCCTCAGGCTTCAGGCCTGGCGGCCCGGCGAAGGGCCGGAGCTAGGGTTAGGGTTAGGCCCCCGGTGAGGCTGAGGCTCGAGGTCGGGGTACGGACACGTGTGGGGGGGCGTGTGCGGCGTAGGGCGCTGCATGCCGTGAGGCTAGGCCTCAGGCTTCAGGCCTGGCGGCCCGGCGAAAGGCCGGAGCTAGGGTTAGGGTTAGGCCCCCCGTGAGGCTGAGGCTCGAGGTCGGGGTACGGACACGTGTGGGGGGGCGTGTGCGGCGTAGGGCGCGGCATGCCGTGAGGCTAGGCCTCAGGCTTCAGGCCTGGCGGCCCGGCGAAGGGCCGGAGCTAGGGTTAGGGTTAGGCCCCCGGTGAGGCTGAGGCTCGAGGTCGGCGTACGGACACGTGTGGGGGGGCGTGTGCGGTGTAGGGCGCGGCATGCCGTGAGGCTATGCCTCAGGCTTCAGGTCTGGCGGCCCGGCGAAGGGCCGGAGCTAGGGTTAGGGTTAGGCCCCCGGTGAGGCTGAGGCTCGAGGTCGGGGTACGGACACGTGTGGGGGGGCGTGTGCGGCGTAGGGCGCGGCATGCCGTGACGCTAGTCCTCAGGCTTCAGGCCTGGCGGCCCGGCGAAGGGCCGGAGCTAGGGTTAGGGTTAGGCCCCCGGTGAGGCTGAGGCTCGAGGTCGGCGTACGGACACGTGTGGGCGGGCGTGTGCGGCGTAGGGCGCGGCATGCCGTGAGGCTAGGCCTCAGGCTTCAGGCCTGGCGGCCCGGCGAAGGGCCGGAGCTAGGGTTAGGGTTAGGCCCCCGGTGAGGCTGAGGCTCGAGGTCGGGGTACGGACACGTGTGGGGGGGCGTGTGCGGCGCAGGGCGCGGCATGCTGTGAGGCTAGGCCTCAGGCTTCAGGCCTGGCGGCCCGGCGAAGGGCCGGAGCTAGGGTTAGGGTTAGGCCCCCGGTGAGGCTGAGGCTCGAGGTCGGGGTACGGACACGTGTGGGGGTGCGTGTGCGGCGTAGGGCGCGGCATGCCGTGAGGCTAGGCCTCGGGCTTCAGGCCTGGCGGCACGGCGAAGGGCCGGAGCTAGGGTTAGGGTTAGGCCCCCCGTGAGGCTGAGGCTCGAGGTCGGGGTACGGACACGTGTGGGGGGGGCGTGTGCGGCATAGGGCGCGGCATGCCGTGAGGCTAGGCCTCAGGCTTCAGGCCTGGCGGCCCGGCGAAGGGCCGGAGCTAGGGTTAGGGTTAGGCCCCCGGTGAGGCTGAGGCTCGAGGTCGGGGTACGGACACGTGTGGGGGGGCGTGTGCGGCGTAGGGCGCGGCATGCCGTGAGGCTAGGCCTCAGGCTTCGTGCCTGGCAGCCCGGCGAAGGGCCGGAGCTAGGGTTAGGGTTAGGCCCCCGGTGAGGCTGAGGCTCGAGGTCGGGGTACGGACACGTGTGGGGGGGCGTGTGCGGCGTAGGGCGCGGCATGCCGTGAGGCTAGGCCTCAGGCTTCAGGCCTGGCGGCCGGTCGAAGGGCCGGAGCTAGGGTTAGGGTTAGGCCCCCGGTGAGGCTGAGGCTCGAGGTCGGGGTACGGACACGTGTGGGGTTGCGTGTGCGGCGTACGGCGCGGCATGCCGTGGGGCTAGGCCTCAGGCTTCCGGCCTGGCGGCCCGGCGAAGGGCCGGAGCTAGGGTTAGGGTTAGGCCCCCCGTGAGGCTGAGGCTCGAGGTCGGGGTACGGACACGTGTGGGGGGGCGTGTGCGGCGTAGGGCGCGGCATGCCGTGAGGCTAGGCCTCAGGCTTCAGGCCTGGCCGCCCGGCGAAGGGCCGGAGCTAGGGTTAGGGTTAGGCCCCCCGTGAGGCTGAGGCTCGAGGTCGGGGTACGGACACGTGTGGGGGGGGCGTGTGCGGCGTAGGGCGCGGCATGCCGTGAGGCTAGGCCTCAGGCTTCAGGCCTGGCGGCCCGGCGAAGGGCCGGAGCTAGGGTTAGGGTTAGGCCCCCCGTGAGGCTGAGGCTCGAGGTCGGGGTACGGACACGTGTGGGGGGGCGTGTGCGGCGTAGGGCGCGGCATGCCGTGAGGCTAGGCCTCAGGCTTCAGGCCTGGCGGCCCGGCGAAGGGCCGGAGCTAGGGTTAGGGTTAGGCCCCCGGTGAGGCTGAGGCTCGAGGTCGGGGTACGGACACGTGTGGGGTGGTGTGTGCGGCGTAGGGCGCTGCATGCCGTGAGGCTAGGCCTCAGGCTTCAGGCCTGGCGGCCCGGCGAAAGGCCGGAGCTAGGGTTAGGGTTAGGCCCCCCGTGAGGCTGAGGATCGAGGTCGGGGTACGGACACGTGTGGGGGGGCGTGTGCGGCGTAGGGCGCGGCATGCCATGAGGCTAGGCCTCAGGCTTCAGGCCTGGCGGCACGGCGAAGGGCCGGAGCTAGGGTTAGGGTTAGGCCCCCGGTGAGGCTGAGGCTCGAGGTCGGCGTACGGACACGTGTGGGGGGGCGTGTGCGGCGTAGGGCGCGGCATGCCGTGAGGCTAGGCGTCAGGCTTCAGGCCTGGCGGCCCGGCGAAGGGCCGGAGCTAGGGTTAGGGTTAGGCTCCCCGTGAGGCTGAGGCTCGAGGTCGGGGTACGGACACGTGTGGGGGGGCGTGTGCGGCGTAGGGCGCGGCATGCCGTGAGGCTATGCCTCAGGCTTCAGGCCTGGCGGCCCGGCGAAGGGCCGGAGCTAGGTTTAGGGTTAGGCCCCCGGTGAGGCTGAGGCTCGAGGTCGGGGTACGGACACGTGTGGGGGGGCGTGTGCGGCGTAGGGCGCGGCATGCCGTGACGCTAGTCCTCAGGCTTCAGGCCTGGCGGCCCGGCGAAGGGCCGGAGCTAGGGTTAGGGTTAGGCCCCCGGTGAGGCTGAGGCTCGAGGTCGGGGTACGGACACGTGTGGGGGGGCGTGTGCGGCGTAGGGCGCTGCATGCCGTGAGGCTAGGCCTCAGGCTTCAGGCCTGGCGGCCCGGCGAAAGGCCGGAGCTAGGGTTAGGGTTAGGCCCCCCGTGAGGCTGAGGCTCGAGGTCGGGGTACGGACACGTGTGGGGGGGCGTGTGCGGCGTAGGGCGCGGCATGCCGTGAGGCTAGGCCTCAGGCTTCAGGCCTGGCGGCCCGGCGAAGGGCCGGAGCTAGGGTTAGGGTTAGGCCCCCGGTGAGGCTGAGGCTCGAGGTCGGCGTACGGACACGTGTGGGGGGGCGTGTGCGGTGTAGGGCGCGGCATGCCGTGAGGCTATGCCTCAGGCTTCAGGCCTGGCGGCCCGGCGAAGGGCCGGAGCTAGGGTTAGGGTTAGGCCCCCGGTGAGGCTGAGGCTCGAGGTCGGGGTACGGACACGTGTGGGGGGGCGTGTGCGGCGTAGGGCGCGGCATGCCGTGACGCTAGTCCTCAGGCTTCAGGCCTGGCGGCCCGGCGAAGGGCCGGAGCTAGGGTTAGGGTTAGGCCCCCGGTGAGGCTGAGGCTCGAGGTCGGGATACGGACACGTGTGGGGGGGCGTGTGCGGCGTAGGGCGCGGCATGCCGTGACGCTAGTCCTCAGGCTTCAGGCCTGGCGGCCCGGCGAAGGGCCGGAGCTAGGGTTAGGGTTAGGCCCCCGGTGAGGCTGAGGCTCGAGGTCGGGGTACGGACACGTGTGGGCGGGCGTGTGCGGCGTAGGGCGCGGCATGCCGTGAGGCTAGGCCTCAGGCTTCAGGCCTGGCGGCCCGGCGAAGGGCCGGAGCTAGGGTTAGGGTTAGGCCCCCGGTGAGGCTGAGGCTCGAGGTCGGGGTACGGACA
This sequence comes from Kogia breviceps, assembly GCF_026419965.1. Classification (NCBI taxonomy): domain Eukaryota; kingdom Metazoa; phylum Chordata; class Mammalia; order Artiodactyla; family Physeteridae; genus Kogia; species Kogia breviceps. The sequence goes on along the minus strand of NW_026711676.1, from coordinate 61,122 downwards.
CGTGTGGGGGGGCGTGTGCGGCGTAGGGCGCGGCATGCCGTGAGGCTAGGCCTCAGGCTTCAGGCCTGGCGGCCCGGCGAAGGGCCGGAGCTAGGGTTCGGGTTAGGCACCCGGTGAGGCTGAGGCTCGAGGTCGGGGTACGGACACGTGTGGGGGGGCGTGTGCGGCGTAGGGCGCGGCATGCCGTGAGGCTAGGCCTCAGGCTTCAGGCCTGGCGGCCCGGCGAAGGGCCGGAGCTAGGGTTAGGGTTAGGCCCCCGGTGAGGCTGAGGCTCGAGGTCGGGGTACGGACACGTGTGGGGGGGGCGTGTGCGGCGTAGGGTGCGGCATGCCGTGAGGCTAGGCCTCAGGCTTCAGGCCTGGCGGCCGGGCGAAGGGCCGGAGCTAGGGTTAGGTTTAGGCCCCCCGTGAGGCTGAGGCTCGAGGTCGGGGTACGGACACGTGTGGGGGGGCGTGCGCGGCGTAGGGCGCGGCATGCCGTGGGGCTAGGCCTCAGGCTTCAGGCCTGGCGGCCCGGCGAAGGGCCGGAGCTAGGGTTAGGGTTAGGCCCCCGGTGAGGCTGAGGCTCGAGGTCGGGGTACGGACACGTGTGGGGGGGCGTGTGCGGCGTAGGGCGCTGCATGCCGTGAGGCTAGGCCTCAGGCTTCAGGCCTGGCGGCCCGGCGAAAGGCCGGAGCTAGGGTTAGGGTTAGGCCCCCCGTGAGGCTGAGGCTCGAGGTCGGGGTACGGACACGTGTGGGGGGGCGTGTGCGGCGTAGGGCGCGGCATGCCGTGAGGCTAGGCCTCAGGCTTCAGGCCTGGCGGCCCGGCGAAGGGCCGGAGCTAGGGTTAGGGTTAGGCCCCCGGTGAGGCTGAGGCTCGAGGTCGGCGTACGGACACGTGTGGGGGGGCGTGTGCGGCGTAGGGCGCGGCATGCCGTGAGGCTATGCCTCAGGCTTCAGGCCTGGCGGCCCGGCGAAGGGTCGGAGGTAGGGTTAGGGTTAGGCCCCCGGTGAGGCTGAGGCTCGAGGTCGGGGTACGGACACGTGTGGGGGGGCGTGTGCGGCGTAGGGCGCGGCATGCCGTGACGCTAGTCCTCAGGCTTCAGGCCTGGCGGCCCGGCGAAGGGCCGGAGCTAGGGTTAGGGTTAGGCCCCCGGTGAGGCTGAGGCTCGAGGTCGGGGTACGGACACGTGTGGGCGGGCGTGTGCGGCGTAGGGCGAGGCATGCCGTGAGGCTAGGCCTCAGGCTTCAGGCCTGGCGGCCCGGCGAAGGGCCGGAGCTAGGGTTAGGGTTAGGCCCCCGGTGAGGCTGAGGCTCGAGGTCGGGGTACGGACACGTGTGGGGGGGCGTGTGCGGCGCAGGGCGCGGCATGCCGTGAGGCTAGGCCTCAGGCTTCAGGCCTGGCGCCCCGGCGAAGGGCCGGAGCTAGGGTTAGGGTTAGGCCCCCGGTGAGGCTGAGGCTTGAGGTCGGGGTACGGACACGTGTGGGGGTGCGTGTGCGGCGTAGGGCGCGGCATGCCGTGAGGCTAGGCCTCAGGCTTCAGGCCTGGCGGCCCGGCGAAGGGCCGGAGCTAGGGTTAGGGTTAGGCCCCCGTGAGGCTGAGGCTCGAGGTCGGGGTACGGACACGTGTGGGGGGGCGTGTGCGGCATAGGGCGCGGCATGCCGTGAGGCTAGGCCTCAGGCTTCAGGCCTGGCGGCCCGGCGAAGGGCCGGAGCTAGGGTTAGGGTTAGGCCCCTGGTGAGGCTGAGGCTCGAGGTCGGGGTACGGACACGTGTGGGGGGGCGTGTGCGGCGTAGGGCGCGGCATGCCGTGAGGCTAGGCCTCAGGCTTCGTGCCTGGCGGCCCGGCGAAGGGCCGGAGCTAGGGTTAGGGTTAGGCCCCCGGTGAGGCTGAGGCTTGAGGTCGGGGTACGGACACGTGTGGGGGGGCGTGTGCGGCGTAGGGCGCGGCATGCCGTGAGGCTAGGCCTCAGGCTTCAGGCCTGGCGGCCGGGCGAAGGGCCGGAGCTAGGGTTAGGGTTAGGCCCCCGGTGAGGCTGAGGCTCGAGGTCGGGGTACGGACACGTGTGGGGGGGCGTGTGCGGCGTAGGGCGCTGCATGCCGTGAGGCTAGGCCGCAGGCTTCAGGCCTGGCGGCCCGGCGAAAGGCCGGAGCTAGGGTTAGGGTTAGGCCCCCCGTGAGGCTGAGGCTCGAGGTCGGGGTACGGACACGTGTGGGGGGGCGTGTGCGGCGTAGGGCGCGGCATGCCGTGAGGCTAGGCCTCAGGCTTCAGGCCTGGCGGCCCGGCGAAGGGCCGGAGCTAGGGTTAGGGTTAGGCCCCCGGTGAGGCTGAGGCTCGAGGTCGGCGTACGGACACGTGTGGGGGGGCGTGTGCGGCGTAGGGCGCGGCATGCCGTGAGGCTATGCCTCAGGCTTCAGGCCTGGCGGCCCGGCGAAGGGCCGGAGCTAGGGTTAGGGTTAGGCCCCCGGTGAGGCTGAGGCTCGAGGTCGGGGTACGGACACGTGTGGGGGGGCGTGTGCGGCGTAGGGCGCGGCATGCCGTGACGCTAGTCCTCAGGCTTCAGGCCTGGCGGCCCGGCGAAGGGCCGGAGCTAGGGTTAGGGTTAGGCCCCCGGTGAGGCTGAGGCTCGAGGTCGGGGTACGGACACGTGTGGGCGGGCGTGTGCGGCGTAGGGCGCGGCATGCCGTGAGGCTAGGCCTCAGGCTTCAGGCCTGGCGGCCCGGCGAAGGGCCGGAGCTAGGGTTAGGGTTAGGCCCCCGGTGAGGCTGAGGCTCGAGGTCGGGGTACGGACACGTGTGGGGGGGCGTGTGCGGCGCAGGGCGCGGCATGCCGTGAGGCTAGGCCTCAGGCTTCAGGCCTGGCGGCCTGGCGAAGGGCCGGAGCTAGGGTTAGGGTTAGGCCCCCGGTGAGGCTGAGTCTCGAGGTCGGGGTACGGACACGTGTGGGGGTGCGTGTGCGGCGTAGGGCGCGGCATGCCGTGAGGCTAGGCCTCAGGCTTCAGGCCTGGCGGCCCGGCGAAGGGCCGGAGCTAGGGTTAGGGTTAGGCCCCCCGTGAGGCTGAGGCTCGAGGTCGGGGTACGGACACGTGTGGGGGGGCTGTGCGGCATAGGGCGCGGCATGCCGTGAGGCTAGGCCTCAGGCTTCAGGCCTGGCGGCCCGGCGAAGGGCCGGAGCTAGGGTTAGGGTTAGGCCCCTGGTGAGGCTGAGGCTCGAGGTCGGGGTACGGACACGTGTGGGGGGGCGTGTGCGGCGTACGGCGCGGCATGCCGTGAGGCTAGGCCTCAGGCTTCGTGCCTGGCGGCCCAGCGAAGGGCCGGAGCTAGGGTTAGGGTTAGGCCCCCGGTGAGGCTGAGGCTCGAGGTCGGGGTACGGACACGTGTGGGGGGGCGTGTGCGGCGTAGGGCGCGGCATGCCGTGAGGCTAGGCCTCAGGCTTCAGGCCTGGCGGCCGGGCGAAGGGCCGGAGCTAGGGTTAGGGTTAGGTCCCCGGTGAGGCTGAGGCTCGAGGTCGGGGTACGGACACGTGTGGGGTTGCGTGTGCGGCGTAGGGCGCGGCACGCCGTGGGGCTAGGCCTCAGGCTTCGGGCCTGGCGGCCCGGCGAAGGGCCGGAGCTAGGGTTAGGGTTAGGCCCCCCGTGAGGCTGAGGCTCGAGGTCGGGGTACGGACACGTGTGGGGGGGCGTGTGCGGCGTAGGGCGCGGCATGCCGTGAGGCTAGGCCTCAGGCTTCAGGCCTGGCGGCCCGGCGAAGGGCCGGAGCTAGGGTTAGGGTTAGGCCGCCCGTGAGGCTGAGGCTCGAGGTCGGGGTACGGACACGTGTGGGGGGGCGTGTGCGGCGTAGGGCGCGGCATGCCGTGAGGCTAGGCCTCAGGCTTCAGGCCTGGCGGCCCGGCGAAGGGCCGGAGCTAGGGTTAGGGTTAGGCCCCCGGTGAGGCTGAGGCTCGAGGTCGGGGTACGGACACGTGTGGGCGGGCGTGTGCGGCGTAGGGCGCGGCATGCCGTGAGGCTAGGCCTCAGGCTTCAGGCCTGGCGGCCCGGCGAAGGGCCGGAGCTAGGGTTAGGGTTAGGCCCCCGGTGAGGCTGAGGCTCGAGGTCGGGGTACGGACACGTGTGGGGGGGCGTGTGCGGCGCAGGGCGCGGCATGCCGTGAGGCTAGGCCTCAGGCTTCAGGCCTGGCGGCCCGGCGAAGGGCCGGAGCTAGGGTTAGGGTTAGGCCCCCGGTGAGGCTGAGGCTCGAGGTCGGGGTACGGACACGTGTGGAGGGGCGTGTGCGGCGTAGGGCGTGGCATGCGGTGAGGCTAGGCCTCAGGCTTCAGGCCTGGCGGCCCGGCGAAGGGCCTGAGCTAGGGTTAGGGTTAGGCCCCCCGTGAGGCTGAGGCTCGAGGTCGGGGTACGGACACGTGTGGGGGGGCGTGTGCGGCATAGGGCGCGGCATGCCGTGAGGCTAGGCGTCAGGCTTCAGGCCTGGCGGCCCGGCGAAGGGCCGGAGCTAGGGTTAGGGTTAGGCCCCCGGTGAGGCTGAGGCTCGAGGTCGGGGTACGGACACGTGTGGGGGGGCGTGTGCGGCGTAGGGCGCGGCATGCCGTGAGGCTAGGCCTCAGGCTTCGGGCCTGGCGGCCCGGCGAAGGGCCGGAGCTAGGGTTAGGGTTAGGACCCCGGTGAGGCTGAGGCTCGAGGTCGGGGTACGGACACGTGTGGGGGGGCGTGTGCGGCGTAGGGCGCGGCATGCCGTGAGGCTAGGCCTCAGGCTTCAGGCCTGGCGGCCGGGCGAAGGGCCGGAGCTAGGGTTAGGGTTAGGCCCCCGGTGAGGCTGAGGCTCGAGTTCGGGGTACGGACACGTGTGGGGGGGCGTGTGCGGCGTAGGGCGCGGCATGCCGTGGGGCTAGGCCTCAGGCTTCCGGCCTGGCGGCCCGGCGAAGGGCCGGAGCTAGGGTTAGGGTTAGGCCCCCCGTGAGGCTGAGGCTCGAGGTCGGGGTACGGACACGTGTGGGGGGGGCGTGTGCGGCGTAGGGCGCGGCATGCCGTGAGGCTAGGCCTCAGGCTTCAGGCCTGGCGGCCCGGCGAAGGGCCGGAGCTAGGGTTAGGGTTAGGCCCCCCGTGAGGCTGAGGCTCGAGGTCGGGGTACGGACACGTGTGGGGGGGCGTGTGCGGCGTAGGGCGCGGCATGCCGTGAGGCTAGGCCTCAGGCTTCAGGCCTGGCGGCCCGGCGAAGGGCCGGAGCTAGGGTTAGGGTTAGGCCCCCCGTGAGGCTGAGGCTCGAGGTCGGGGTACGGACACGTGTGGGGGGGGCGTGTGCGGCGTAGGGCGCGGCATGCCGTGAGGCTAGGCCTCAGGCTTCAGGCCTGGCGGCCCGGCGAAGGGCCGGAGCTAGGGTTAGGGTTAGGCCCCCGGTGAGGCTGAGGCTCGATGTCGGGGTACGGACACGTGTGGGGGGGGCGTGTGCGGCGTAGGGCGCTGCATGCCGTGAGGCTAGGCCTCAGGCTTCAGGCCTGGCGGCCCGGCGAAAGGCCGGAGCTAGGGTTAGGGTTAGGCCCCCCGTGAGGCTGAGGCTCGAGGTCGGGGTACGGACACGTGTGGGGGGGCGTGTGCGGCGTAGGGCGCGGCATGCCGTGAGGCTAGGCCTCAGGCTTCAGGCCTGGCGGCCCGGCGAAGGGCCGGAGCTAGGGTTAGGGTTAGGCTCCCCGTGAGGCTGAGGCTCGAGGTCGGGGTACGGACACGTGTGGGGGGGGCGTGTGCGGCGTAGGGCGCGGCATGCCGTGAGGCTATGCCTCAGGCTTCAGGCCTGGCGGCCCGGCGAAGGGCCGGAGCTAGGGTTAGGGTTAGGCCCCCGGTGAGGCTGAGGCTCGAGGTCGGGGTACGGACACGTGTGGGGGGGCGTGTGCGGCGTAGGGCGCGGCATGCCGTGACGCTAGTCCTCAGGCTTCAGGCCTGGCGGCCCGGCGAAGGGCCGGAGCTAGGGTTAGGGTTAGGCCCCCGGTGAGGCTGAGGCTCGAGGTCGGGGTACGGACACGTGTGGGCGGGCGTGTGCGGCGTAGGGCGCGGCATGCCGTGAGGCTAGGCCTCAGGCTTCAGGCCTGGCGACCCGGCGAAGGGCCGGAGCTAGGGTTAGGGTTAGGCCCCCGGTGAGGCTGAGGCTCGAGGTCGGGGTACGGACACGTGTGGGGGGGCGTGTGCGGCGCAGGGCGCGGCATGCCGTGAGGCTAGGCCTCAGGCTTCAGGCCTGGCGGCCCGGCGAAGGGCCGGAGCTAGGGTTAGGGTTAGGCCCCCGGTGAGGCTGAGGCTCGAGGTCGGGGTACGGACACGTGTGGGGGGGCGTGTGCGGCATAGGGCGCGGCATGCCGTGAGGCTAGGCCTCAGGCTTCAGGCCTGGCGGCCCGGCGAAGGGCCGGAGCTAGGGTTAGGGTTAGGCCCCCGGTGAGGCTGAGGCTCGAGGTCGGGGTACGGACACGTGTGGGGTTGCGTGTGCGGCGTAGGGCGCTGCATGCCGTGAGGATAGGCCTCAGGCTTCAGGCCTGGCGGCCCGGCGAAAGGCCGGAGCTAGGGTTAGGGTTAGGCCCCCCGTGAGGCTGAGGATCGAGGTCGGGGTACGGACACGTGTGGGGGGGCGTGTGCGGCGTAGGGCGCGGCATGCCGTGAGGCTAGGCCTCAGGCTTCAGGCCTGGCGGCACGGCGAAGGGCCGGAGCTAGGGTTAGGGTTAGGCCCCCGGTGAGGCTGAGGCTCGAGGTCGGCGTACGGACACGTGTGGGGGGGCGTGTGCGGCGTAGGGCGCGGCATGCCGTGAGGCTAGGCGTCAGGCTTCAGGCCTGGCGGCCCGGCGAAGGGCCGGAGCTAGGGTTAGGGTTAGGCTCCCCGTGAGGCTGAGGCTCGAGGTCGGGGTACGGACACGTGTGGGGGGGCGTGTGCGGCGTAGGGCGCGTCATGCCGTGAGGCTATGCCTCAGGCTTCAGGCCTGGCGGCCCGGCGAAGGGCCGGAGCTAGGGTTAGGGTTAGGCCCCCGGTGAGGCTGAGGCTCGAGGTCGGGGTACCGACACGTGTGGGGGGGCGTGTGCGGCGTAGGGCGCGGCATGCCGTGAGGCTAGGCCTCAGGCTTCAGGCCTGGCGGCCCGGCGAAGGGCCGGAGCTAGGGTTAGGGTTAGGCCCCCGGTGAGGCTGAGGCTCGATGTCGGGGTACGGACACGTGTGGGGGGGCGTGTGCGGCGTAGGGCGCTGCATGCCGTGAGGCTAGGCCTCAGGCTTCAGGCCTGGCGGCCCGGCGAAAGGCCGGAGCTAGGGTTAGGGTTAGGCCCCCCGTGAGGCTGAGGCTCGAGGTCGGGGTACGGACACGTGTGGGGGGGCGTGTGCGGCGTAGGGCGCGGCATGCCGTGAGGCTAGGCCTCAGGCTTCAGGCCTGGCGGCCCGGCGAAGGGCCGGAGCTAGGGTTAGGGTTAGGCTCCCCGTGAGGCTGAGGCTCGAGGTCGGGGTACGGACACGTGTGGGGGGGCGTGTGCGGCGTAGGGCGCGGCATGCCGTGAGGCTATGCCTCAGGCTTCAGGCCTGGCGGCCCGGCGAAGGGCCGGAGCTAGGGTTAGGGTTAGGCCCCCGGTGAGGCTGAGGCTCGAGGTCGGGGTACGGACACGTGTGGGGGGGCGTGTGCGGCGTAGGGCGCGGCATGCCGTGACGCTAGTCCTCAGGCTTCAGGCCTGGCGGCCCGGCGAAGGGCCGGAGCTAGGGTTAGGGTTAGGCCCCCGGTGAGGCTGAGGCTCGAGGTCGGGGTACGGACACGTGTGGGCGGGCGTGTGCGGCGTAGGGCGCGGCATGCCGTGAGGCTAGGCCTCAGGCTTCAGGCCTGGCGACCCGGCGAAGGGCCGGAGCTAGGGTTAGGGTTAGGCCCCCGGTGAGGCTGAGGCTCGAGGTCGGGGTACGGACACGTGTGGGGGGGCGTGTGCGGCGCAGGGCGCGGCATGCCGTGAGGCTAGGCCTCAGGCTTCAGGCCTGGCGGCCCGGCGAAGGGCCGGAGCTAGGGTTAGGGTTAGGCCCCCGGTGAGGCTGAGGCTCGAGGTCGGGGTACGGACACGTGTGGGGGGGCGTGTGCGGCATAGGGCGCGGCATGCCGTGAGGCTAGGCCTCAGGCTTCAGGCCTGGCGGCCCGGCGAAGGGCCGGAGCTAGGGTTAGGGTTAGGCCCCCGGTGAGGCTGAGGCTCGAGGTCGGGGTACGGACACGTGTGGGGTTGCGTGTGCGGCGTAGGGCGCTGCATGCCGTGAGGATAGGCCTCAGGCTTCAGGCCTGGCGGCCCGGCGAAAGGCCGGAGCTAGGGTTAGGGTTAGGCCCCCCGTGAGGCTGAGGATCGAGGTCGGGGTACGGACACGTGTGGGGGGGCGTGTGCGGCGTAGGGCGCGGCATGCCGTGAGGCTAGGCCTCAGGCTTCAGGCCTGGCGGCACGGCGAAGGGCCGGAGCTAGGGTTAGGGTTAGGCCCCCGGTGAGGCTGAGGCTCGAGGTCGGCGTACGGACACGTGTGGGGGGGCGTGTGCGGCGTAGGGCGCGGCATGCCGTGAGGCTAGGCGTCAGGCTTCAGGCCTGGCGGCCCGGCGAAGGGCCGGAGCCAGGGTTAGGGTTAGGCTCCCCGTGAGGCTGAGGCTCGAGGTCGGGGTACGGACACGTGTGGGGGGGCGTGTGCGGCGTAGGGCGCGTCATGCCGTGAGGCTATGCCTCAGGCTTCAGGCCTGGCGGCCCGGCGAAGGGCCGGAGCTAGGGTTAGGGTTAGGCCCCCGGTGAGGCTGAGGCTCGAGGTCGGGGGTACCGACACGTGTGGGGGGGCGTGTGCGGCGTAGGGCGCGGCATGCCGTGACGCTAGTCCTCAGGCTTCAGGCCTGGCGGCCCGGCGAAGGGCCGGAGCTAGGGTTAGGGTTAGGCCCCCGGTGAGGCTGAGGCTCGAGGTCGGGGTACGGACACGTGTGGGCGGGCGTGTGCGGCGTAGGGCGCGGCATGCCGTGAGGCTAGGCCTCAGGCTTCAGGCCTGGCGGCCCGGCGAAGGGCCGGAGATAGGGTTAGGGTTAGGCCCCCGGTGAGGCTGAGGCTCGAGGTCGGGGTACGGACACGTGTGGGGTGGCGTGTGCGGCGCAGGGCGCGGCATGCCGTGAGGCTAGGCCTCAGGCTTCAGGCCTGGCGGCCCGGCGAAGGGCCGGAGCTAGGGTTAGGGTTAGGCCCCCGGTGAGGCTGAGGCTCGAGGTCGGGGTACGGACACGTGTGGGGGGGCGTGTGCGGCGTAGGGCGCGGCATGCCGTGAGGCTAGGCCTCAGGCTTCAGGCCTGACGGCCCGGCGAAGGGCCGGAGCTAGGGTTCGGGTTAGGCCCCCGGTGAGGCTGAGGCTCGAGGTCGGGGTACGGACACGTGTGGGGGGGCGTGTGCGGCGTAGGGCGCGGCATGCCGTGAGGCTAGGCCTCAGGCTTCAGGCCTGGCGGCCCGGCGAAGGGCCGGAGCTAGGGTTAGGGTTAGGCCCCCGGTGAGGCTGAGGCTCGAGGTCGGGGTACGGACACGTGTGGGGGGGCGTGTGCGGCGTAGGGCGCGGCATGCCGTGAGGCTAGGCCTCAGGCTTCAGGCCTGGCGGCCGGGCGAAGGGCCGGAGCTAGGGTTTGGTTTAGGCCCCCCGTGAGGCTGAGGCTCGAGGTCGGGGTACGGACACGTGTGGGGGGGCGTGCGCGGCGTAGGGCGCGGCATGCCGTGGGGCTAGGCCTCAGGCTTCAGGCCTGGCGGCCCGGCGAAGGGCCGGAGCTAGGGTTAGGGTTAGGCCCCCGGTGAGGCTGAGGCTCGAGGTCGGGGTACGGACACGTGTGGGGGGGCGTGTGCGGCGTAGGGCGCTGCATGCCGTGAGGCTAGGCCTCAGGCTTCAGGCCTGGCGGCCCGGCGAATGGCCGGAGCTAGGGTTAGGGTTAGGCCCCCCGTGAGGCTGAGGCTCGAGGTCGGGGTACGGACACGTGTGGGGGGGCGTGTGCGGCGTAGGGCGCGGCATGCCGTGAGGCTAGGCCTCAGGCTTCAGGCCTGGCGGCCCGGCGAAGGGCCGGAGCTAGGGTTAGGGTTAGGCCCCCGGTGAGGCTGAGGCTCGAGGTCGGCGTACGGACACGTGTGGGGGGGGCGTGTGCGGCGTAGGGCGCGGCATGCCATGAGGCTATGCCTCAGGCTTCAGGCCTGGCGGCCCGGCGAAGGGCCGGAGCTAGGGTTAGGGTTAGGCCCCCGGTGAGGCTGAGGCTCGAGGTCGGGGTACGGACACGTGTGGGGGGGCGTGTGCGGCGTAGGGCGCGGCATGCCGTGACGCTAGTCCTCAGGCTTCAGGCCTGGCGGCCCGGCGAAGGGCCGGAGCTAGGGTTAGGGTCAGGCCCCCGGTGAGGCTGAGGCTCGAGGTCGGGGTACGGACACGTGTGGGCGGGCGTGTGCGGCGTAGGGCGCGGCATGCCGTGAGGCTAGGCCTCAGGCTTCAGACCTGGCGGCCCGGCGAAGGGCCGGAGCTAGGGTTAGGGTTAGGCCCCCGGTGAGGCTGAGGCTCGAGGTCGGGGTACGGACACGTGTGGGGGGGCGTGTGCGGCGCAGGGCGCGGCATGCCGTGAGGCTAGGCCTCAGGCTTCAGGCCTGGCGCCCCGGCGAAGGGCCGGAGCTAGGGTTAGGGTTAGGCCCCCGGTGAGGCTGAGGCTCGAGGTCGGGCTACGGACACGTGTGGGGGTGCGTGTGCGGCGTAGGGCGCGGCATGCCGTGAGGCTAGGCCTCAGGCTTCAGGCCTGGCGGCCCGGCGAAGGGCCGGAGCTAGGGTTAGGGTTAGGCCCCCGTGAGGCTGAGGCTCGAGGTCGGGGTACGGACACGTGTGGGGGGGCGTGTGCGGCATAGGGCGCGGCATGCCGTGAGGCTAGGCCTCAGGCTTCAGGCCTGGCGGCCCGGCGAAGGGCCGGAGCTAGGGTTAGGGTTAGGCCCCTGGTGAGGCTGAGGCTCGAGGTCGGGGTACGGACACGTGTGGGGGGGCGTGTGCGGCGTAGGGCGCGGCATGCCGTGAGGCTAGGCCTCAGGCTTCGTGCCTGGCGGCCCGGCGAAGGGCCGGAGCTAGGGTTAGGGTTAGGCCCCCGGTGAGGCTGAGGCTTGAGCTCGGGGTACGGACACGTGTGGGGGGGCGTGTGCGGCGTAGGGCGCGGCATGCCGTGAGGCTAGGCCTCAGGCTTCAGGCCTGGCGGCCGGGCGAAGGGCCGGAGCTAGGGTTAGGGTTAGGCCCCCGGTGAGGCTGAGGCTCGAGGTCGGGGTACGGACACGTGTGGGGGGGCGTGTGCGGCGTAGGGCGCTGCATGCCGTGAGGCTAGGCCGCAGGCTTCAGGCCTGGCGGCCCGGCGAAAGGCCGGAGCTAGGGTTAGGGTTAGGCCCCCCGTGAGGCTGAGGCTCGAGGTCGGGGTACGGACACGTGTGGGGGGGCGTGTGCGGCGTAGGGCGCGGCATGCCGTGAGGCTAGGCCTCAGGCTTCAGGCCTGGCGGCCCGGCGAAGGCCCGGAGCTAGGGTTAGGGTTAGGCCCCCGGTGAGGCTGAGGCTCGAGGTCGGCGTACGGACACGTGTGGGGGGGCGTGTGCGGCGTAGGGCGCGGCATGCCGTGAGGCTATGCCTCAGGCTTCAGGCCTGGCGGCCCGGCGAAGGGCCGGAGCTAGGGTTAGGGTTAGGCCCCCGGTGAGGCTGAGGCTCGAGGTCGGGGTACGGACACGTGTGGGGGGGCGTGTGCGGCGTAGGGCGCGGCATGCCGTGACGCTAGTCCTCAGGCTTCAGGCCTGGCGGCCCGGCGAAAGGCCGGAGCTAGGGTTAGGGTTAGGCCCCCGGTGAGGCTGAGGCTCGAGGTCGGGGTACGGACACGTGTGGGCGGGCGTGTGCGGCGTAGGGCGCGGCATGCCGTGAGGCTAGGCCTCAGGCTTCAGGCCTGGCGGCCCGGCGAAGGGCCGGAGCTAGGGTTAGGGTTAGGCCCCCGGTGAGGCTGAGGCTCGAGGTCGGGGTACGGACACGTGTGGGGGGGCGTGTGCGGCGCAGGGCGCGGCATGCCGTGAGGCTAGGCCTCAGGCTTCAGGCCTGGCGGCCTGGCGAAGGGCCGGAGCTAGGGTTAGGGTTAGGCCCCCGGTGAGGCTGAGTCTCGAGGTCGGGGTACGGACAAGTGTGGGGGTGCGTGTGCGGCGTAGGGCGCGGCATGCCGTGAGGCTAGGCCTCAGGCTTCAGGCCTGGCGGCCCGGCGAAGGGCCGGAGCTAGGGTTAGGGTTAGGCCCCCCGTGAGGCTGAGGCTCGAGGTCGGGGTACGGACACGTGTGGGGGGGCGTGTGCGGCATAGGGCGCGGCATGCCGTGAGGCTAGGCCTCAGGCTTCAGGCCTGGCGGCCCGGCGAAGGGCCGGAGCTAGGGTTAGGGTTAGGCCCCTGGTGAGGCTGAGGCTCGAGGTCGGGGTACGGACACGTGTGGGGGGGCGTGTGCGGCGTACGGCGCGGCATGCCGTGAGGCTAGGCCTCAGGCTTCGTGCCTGGCGGCCCGGCGAAGGGCCGGAGCTAGGGTTAGGGTTAGGCCCCCGGTGAGGCTGAGGCTCGAGGTCGGGGTACGGACACGTGTGGGGGGGCGTGTGCGGCGTAGGGCGCGGCATGCCGTGAGGCTAGGCCTCAGGCTTCAGGCCTGGCGGCCGGGCGAAGGGCCGGAGCTAGGGTTAGGGTTAGGCCCCCGGTGAGGCTGAGGCTCGAGGTCGGGGTACGGACACGTGTGGGGTTGCGTGTGCGGCGTAGGGCGCGGCACGCCGTGGGGCTAGGCCTCAGGCTTCGGGCCTGGCGGCCCGGCGAAGGGCCGGAGCTAGGGTTAGGGTTAGGCCCCCCGTGAGGCTGAGGCTCGAGGTCGGGGTACGGACACGTGTGGGGGGGCGTGTGCGGCGTAGGGCGCGGCATGCCGTGAGGCTAGGCCTCAGGCTTCAGGCCTGGCGGCCCGGCGAAGGGCCGGAGCTAGGGTTAGGGTTAGGCCGCCCGTGAGGCTGAGGCTCGAGGTCGGGGTACGGACACGTGTGGGGGGGCGTGTGCGGCGTAGGGCGCGGCATGCCGTGAGGCTAGGCCTCAGGCTTCAGGCCTGGCGGCCCGGCGAAGGGCCGGAGCTAGGGTTAGGGTTAGGCCCCCGGTGAGGCTGAGGCTCGAGGTCGGGGTACGGACACGTGTGGGCGGGCGTGTGCGGCGTAGGGCGCGGCACGCCGTGGGGCTAGGCCTCAGGCTTCGGGCCTGGCGGCCCGGCGAAGGGCCGGAGCTAGGGTTAGGGTTAGGCCCCCCGTGAGGCTGAGGCTCGAGGTCGGGGTACGGACACGTGTGGGGGGGCGTGTGCGGCGTAGGGCGCGGCATGCCGTGAGGCTAGGCCTCAGGCTTCAGGCCTGGCGGCCCGGCGAAGGGCCGGAGCTAGGGTTAGGGTTAGGCCGCCCGTGAGGCTGAGGCTCGAGGTCGGGGTACGGACACGTGTGGGGGGGCGTGTGCGGCGTAGGGCGCGGCATGCCGTGAGGCTAGGCCTCAGGCTTCAGGCCTGGCGGCCCGGCGAAGGGCCGGAGCTAGGGTTAGGGTTAGGCCCCCGGTGAGGCTGAGGCTCGAGGTCGGGGTACGGACACGTGTGGGGGGGCGTGTGCGGCGCAGGGCGCGGCATGCCGTGAGGCTAGGCCTCAGGCTTCAGGCCTGGCGGCCCGGCGAAGGGCCGGAGCTAGGGTTAGGGTTAGGCCCCCGGTGAGCCTGAGGCTCGAGGTCGGGGTACGGACACGTGTGGAGGGGCGTGTGCGGCGTAGGGCGTGGCATGCGGTGAGGCTAGGCCTCAGGCTTCAGGCCTGGCGGCCCGGCGAAGGGCCTGAGCTAGGGTTAGGGTTAGGCCCCCCGTGAGGCTGAGGCTCGAGGTCGGGGTACGGACACGTGTGGGGGGGCGTGTGCGGCATAGGGCGCGGCATGCCGTGAGGCTAGGCGTCAGGCTTCAGGCCTGGCAGCCCGGCGAAGGGCCGGAGCTAGGGTTAGGGTTAGGCCCCCGGTGAGGCTGAGGCTCGAGGTCGGGGTACGGACACGTGTGGGGGGGCGTGTGCGGCGTAGGGCGCGGCATGCCGTGAGGCTAGGCCTCAGGCTTCGGGCCTGGCGGCCCGGCGAAGGGCCGGAGCTAGGGTTAGGGTTAGGACCCCGGTGAGGCTGAGGCTCGAGGTCGGGGTACGGACACGTGTGGGGGGGCGTGTGCGGCGTAGGGCGCGGCATGCCGTGACGCTAGGCCTCAGGCTTCAGGCCTGGCGGCCGGGCGAAGGGCCGGAGCTAGGGTTAGGGTTAGGCCCCCGGTGAGGCTGAGGCTCGAGGTCGGGGTACGGATACGTGTGGGGGGGCGTGTGCGGCGTAGGGCGCGGCATGCCGTGGGGCTAGGCCTCAGGCTTCAGGCCTGGCGGCCCGGCGAAGGGCCGGAGCTAGGGTTAGGGTTAGGCCCCCGGTGAGGCTGAGGCTCGAGGTCGGGGTACGGACACGTGTGGGGGGGCGTGTGCGGCGTAGGGCGCGGCATGCCGTGAGGCTAGGCCTCAGGCTTCAGGCCTGGCGGCCCGGCGAAGGGCCGGAGCTAGGGTTAGGGTTAGGCCCCCCGTGAGGCTGAGGCTCGAGGTCGGGGTACGGACACGTGTGGGGGGGCGTGTGCGGCATAGGGCGCGGCATGCCGTGAGGCTAGGCCTCAGGCTTCAGGCCTGGCGGCCCGGCGAAGGGCCGGAGCTAGGGTTAGGGTTAGGCCCCCGGTGAGGCTGAGGCTCGAGGTCGGGGTACGGACACGTGTGGGGGGGCGTGTGCGGCGTAGGGCGCGGCATGCCGTGAGGCTAGGCCTCAGGCTTCGTGCCTGGCGGCCCGGCGAAAGGCCGGAGCTAGGGTTAGGGTTAGGCCCCCGGTGAGGCTGAGGCTCGAGGTCGGGGTACGGACACGTGTGGGGGGGCGTGTGCGGCGTAGGGCGCGGCATGCCGTGAGGCTAGGCCTCAGGCTTCAGGCCTGGCGGCCGGGCGAAGGGCCGGAGCTAGGGTTAGGGTTAGGCCCCCGGTGAGGCTGAGGCTCGAGTTCGGGGTACGGACACGTGTGGGGGGGCGTGTGCGGCGTAGGGCGCGGCATGCCGTGGGGCTAGGCCTCAGGCTTCCGGCCTGGCGGCCCGGCGAAGGGCCGGAGCTAGGGTTAGGGTTAGGCCCCCCGTGAGGCTGAGGCTCGAGGTCGGGGTACGGACACGTGTGGGGGGGCGTGTGCGGCGTAGGGCGCGGCATGCCGTGAGGCTAGGACTCAGGCTTCAGGCCTGGCGGCCCGGCGAAGGGCCGGAGCTAGGGTTAGGGTTAGGCCCCCCGTGAGGCTGAGGCTCGAGGTCGGGGTACGGACACGTGTGGGGGGGCGTGTGCGGCGTAGGGCGCGGCATGCCGTGAGGCTAGGCCTCAGGCTTCAGGCCTGGCGGCCCGGCGAAGGGCCGGAGCTAGGGTTAGGGTTAGGGCCCCCGTGAGGCTGAGGCTCGAGGTCGGGGTACGGACACGTGTGGGGGGGCGTGTGCGGCGTAGGGCGCGGCATGCCGTGAGGCTAGGCCTCAGGCTTCAGGCCTGGCGGCCCGGCGAAGGGCCGGAGCTAGGGTTAGGGTTAGGCCCCCGGTGAGGCTGAGGCTCGAGGTCGGGGTACGGACACGTGTGGGGGGGCGTGTGCGGCGTAGGGCGCTGCATGCCGTGAGGCTAGGCCTCAGGCTTCAGGCCTGGCCGCCCGGCGAAAGGCCGGAGCTAGGGTTAGGGTTAGGCCCCCCGTGAGGCTGAGGCTCGAGGTCGGGGTACGGACACGTGTGGGGGGGCGTGTGCGGCGTAGGGCGCGGCATGCCGTGAGGCTAGGCCTCAGGCTTCAGGCCTGGCGGCCCGGCGAAGGGCCGGAGCTAGGGTTAGGGTTAGGCTCCCCGTGAGGCTGAGGCTCGAGGTCGGGGTACGGACACGTGTGGGGGGGCGTGTGCGGCGTAGGGCGCGGCATGCCGTGAGGCTATGCCTCAGGCTTCAGGCCTGGCGGCCCGGCGAAGGGCCGGAGCTAGGGTTAGGGTTAGGCCCCCGGTGAGGCTGAGGCTCGAGGTCGGGGTACGGACACGTGTGGGGGGGCGTGTGCGGCGTAGGGCGCGGCATGCCGTGACGCTAGTCCTCAGGCTTCAGGCCTGGCGGCCCGGCGAAGGGCCGGAGCTAGGGTTAGGGTTAGGCCCCCGGTGAGGCTGAGGCTCGAGGTCGGGGTACGGACACGTGTGGGCGGGCGTGTGCGGCGTAGGGCGCGGCATGCCGTGAGGCTAGGCCTCAGGCTTCAGGCCTGGCGACCCGGCGAAGGGCCGGAGCTAGGGTTAGGGTTAGGCCCCCGGTGAGGCTGAGGCTCGAGGTCGGGGTACGGACACGTGTGGGGGGGCGTGTGCGGCGCAGGGCGCGGCATGCCGTGAGGCTAGGCCTCAGGCTTCAGGCCTGGCGGCCCGGCGAAGGGCCGGAGCTAGGTTTAGGGTTAGGCCCCCGGTGAGGCTGAGGCTCGAGGTCGGGGTACGGACACGTGTGGGGGGGCGTGTGCGGCATAGGGCGCGGCATGCCGTGAGGCTAGGCCTCAGGCTTCAGGCCTGGCGGCCCGGCGAAGGGCCGGAGCTAGGGTTAGGGTTAGGCCCCCGGTGAGGCTGAGGCTCGAGGTCGGGGTACGGACACGTGTGGGGTTGCGTGTGCGGCGTAGGGCGCTGCATGCCGTGAGGATAGGCCTCAGGCTTCAGGCCTGGCGGCCCGGCGAAAGGCCGGAGCTAGGGTTAGGGTTAGGCCCCCCGTGAGGCTGAGGATCGAGGTCGGGGTACGGACACGTGTGGGGGGGCGTGTGCGGCGTAGGGCGCGGCATGCCGTGAGGCTAGGCCTCAGGCTTCAGGCCTGGCGGCACGGCGAAGGGCCGGAGCTAGGGTTAGGGTTAGGCCCCCGGTGAGGCTGAGGCTCGAGGTCGGCGTACGGACACGTGTGGGGGGGCGTGTGCGGCGTAGGGCGCGGCATGCCGTGAGGCTAGGCGTCAGGCTTCAGGCCTGGCGGCCCGGCGAAGGGCCGGAGCTAGGGTTAGGGTTAGGCTCCCCGTGAGGCTGAGGCTCGAGGTCGGGGTACGGACACGTGTGGGGGGGCGTGTGCGGCGTAGGGCGCGTCATGCCGTGAGGCTATGCCTCAGGCTTCAGGCCTGGCGGCCCGGCGAAGGGCCGGAGCTAGGGTTAGGGATAGGCCCCCGGTGAGGCTGAGGCTCGAGGTCGGGGTACCGACACGTGTGGGGGGGCGTGTGCGGCGTAGGGCGCGGCATGCCGTGACGCTAGTCCTCAGGCTTCAGGCCTGGCGGCCCGGCGAAGGGCCGGAGCTAGGGTTAGGGTTAGGCCCCCGGTGAGGCTGAGGCTCGAGGTCGGGGTACGGACACGTGTGGGCGGGCGTGTGCGGCGTAGGGCGCGGCATGCCGTGAGGCTAGGCCTCAGGCTTCAGGCCTGGCGGCCCGGCGAAGGGCCGGAGATAGGGTTAGGGTTAGGCCCCCGGTGAGGCTGAGGCTCGAGGTCGGGGTACGGACACGTGTGGGGTGGCGTGTGCGGCGCAGGGCGCGGCATGCCGTGAGGCTAGGCCTCAGGCTTCAGGCCTGGCGGCCCGGCGAAGGGCCGGAGCTAGGGTTAGGGTTAGGCCCCCGGTGAGGCTGAGGCTCGAGGTCGGGGTACGGACACGTGTGGGGGGGCGTGTGCGGCGTAGGGCGCGGCATGCCGTGAGGCTAGGCCTCAGGCTTCAGGCCTGACGGCCTGGCGAAGGGCCGGAGCTAGGGTTCGGGTTAGGCCCCCGGTGAGGCTGAGGCTCGAGGTCGGGGTACGGACACGTGTGGGGGGGCGTGTGCGGCGTAGGGCGCGGCATGCCGTGAGGCTAGGCCTCAGGCTTCAGGCCTGGCGGCCCGGCGAAGGGCCGGAGCTAGGGTTAGGGTTAGGCCCCCGGTGAGGCTGAGGCTCGAGGTCGGGGTACGGACACGTGTGGAGGGGCGTGTGCGGCGTAGGGCGCGGCATGCCATGAGGCTATGCCTCAGGCTTCAGGCCTGGCGGCCCGGCGAAGGGCCGGAGCTAGGGTTAGGGTTAGGCCCCCGGTGAGGCTGAGGCTCGAGGTAGGGGTACGGACACGTGTGGGGGGGCGTGTGCGGCGTAGGGCGCGGCATGCCGTGACGCTAGTCCTCAGGCTTCAGGCCTGGCGGCCCGGCGAAGGGCCGGAGCTAGGGTTAGGGTCAGGCCCCCGGTGAGGCTGAGGCTCGAGGTCGGGGTACGGACACGTGTGGGCGGGCGTGTGCGGCGTAGGGCGCGGCATGCCGTGAGGCTAGGCCTCAGGCTTCAGACCTGGCGGCCCGGCGAAGGGCCGGAGCTAGGGTTAGGGTTAGGCCCCCGGTGAGGCTGAGGCTCGAGGTCGGGGTACGGACACGTGTGGGGGGGCGTGTGCGGCGCAGGGCGCGGCATGCCGTGAGGCTAGGCCTCAGGCTTCAGGCCTGGCGGCCCGGCGAAGGGCCGGAGCTAGGTTTAGGGATAGGCCCCCGGTGAGGCTGAGGCTCGAGGTCGGGGTACGGACACGTTTGGGGGGGCGTGTGCGGCGTAGGGCGCGGCATGCCGTGAGGCTAGGCCTCAGGCTTCAGGCCTGGCGGCCCGGCGAAGGGCCGGAGCTAGGGTTAGGGTTAGGGCCCCCGTGAGGCTGAGGCTCGAGGTCGGGGTACGGACACGTGTGGGGGGGCGTGTGCGGCGTAGTGCGCGGCATGCCGTGAGGTTAGGACTCAGGCTTCAGGCCTGGCGGCCCGGCGAAGGGCCGGAGCTAGGGTTAGGGTTAGGCCCCCCGTGAGGCTGAGGCTCGAGGTCGGGGTACGGACACGTGTGGGGGGGCGTGTGCGGCGTAGGGCGCGGCATGCCGTGAGGCTAGGCCTCAGGCTTCAGGCCTGGCGGCCCGGCGAAGGGCCGGAGCTAGGGTTAGGGTTAGGCCCCCCGTGAGGCTGAGGCTCGAGGTCGGGGTACGGACACGTGTGGGGGGGCGTGTGCGGCGTAGGGCGCGGCATGCCGTGAGGCTAGGCCTCAGGCTTCAGGCCTGGCGGCCCGGCGAAGGGCCGGAGCTAGGGTTAGGGTTAGGCCCCCGGTGAGGCTGAGGCTCGAGGTCGGGGTACGGACACGTGTGGGGGGGCGTGTGCGGCGTAGGGCGCCGCATGCCGTGAGGCTAGGCCTCAGGCTTCAGGCCTGGCGGCCCGGCGAAAGGCCGGAGCTAGGGTTAGGGTTAGGCCCCCCGTGAGGCTGAGGCTCGAGGTCGGGGTACGGACACGTGTGGGGGGGCGTGTGCGGCGTAGGGCGCGGCATGCCGTGAGGTTAGGACTCAGGCTTCAGGCCTGGCGGCCCGGCGAAGGGCCGGAGCTAGGGTTAGGGTTAGGCCCCCCGTGAGGCTGAGGCTCGAGGTCGGGGTACGGACACGTGTGGGTGGGCGTGTGCGGCGTAGGGCGCGGCATGCCGTGAGGCTAGGCCTCAGGCTTCAGGCCTGGCGGCCCGGCGAAGGGCCGGAGCTAGGGTTAGGGTTAGGCCCCCGGTGAGGCTGAGGCTCGAGTTCGGCGTACGGACACGTGTGGTGGGGCGTGTGCGGCGTAGGGCGCGGCATGCCGTGAGGCTAGGCCTCAGGCTTCAGGCCTGGCGGCCCGGCGAAGGGCCGGAGCTAGGGTTAGGGTTAGGCCCCCGGTGAGGTTGAGGCTCGAGGTCGGGGTACGGACACGTGTGGGGGGGCGTGTGCGGCGTAGGGCGCGGCATGCCGTGACGCTAGTCCTCAGGCTTCAGGCCTGGCGGCCCGGCGAAGGGCCGGAGCTAGGGTTAGGGTTAGGCCCCCGGTGAGGCTGAGGCTCGAGGTCGGGGTACGGACACGTGTGGGCGGGCGTGTGCGGCGTAGGGCGCGGCATACCGTGAGGCTAGGCCTCAGGCTTCAGGCCTGGCGGCCCGGCGAAGGGCCGGAGCTAGGGTTAGGTTTAGGCCCCCGGTGAGGCTGAGGCTCGAGGTCGGGGTACGGACACGTGTGGGGGGGCGTGTGCGGCGCAGGGCGCGGCATGCCGTGAGGCTAGGCCTCAGGCTTCAGGCCTGGCGGCCCGGCGAAGGGCCGGAGCTAGGGTTAGGGTTAGGCCCCCGGTGAGGCTGAGGCTCGAGGTCGGGGTACGAACACGTGTGGGGGGGCGTGTGCGGCGTAGGGCGCGGCATGCCGTGAGGCTAGTCCTCAGGCTTCAGGCCTGGCGGCCCGGCGAAGGGCCGGAGCTAGGGTTCGGGTTAGGCCCCCGGTGAGGCTGAGGCTCGAGGTCGGGGTACGGACACGTGTGGGGGGGCGTGTGCGGCGTAGGGCGCGGCATGCCGTGAGGCTAGGCCTCAGGCTTCAGGCCTCGCGGCCCGGCGAATGGCCGGAGCTAGGGTTAGGGTTAGGTCCCCGGTGAGGCTGAGGCTCGAGGTCGGGGTACGGACACGTGTGGGGGGGCGTGTGCGGCGTAGGGCGCGGCATGCCGTGAGGCTAGGCCTCAGGCTTCAGGCCTGGCGGTCGGGCGAAGGGCCGGAGCTAGGGTTTGGTTTAGGCCCCCCGTGAGGCTGAGGCTCGAGGTCGGGGTACGGACACGTGTGGGGGGGCGTGCGCGGCGTAGGGCGCGGCATGCCGTGGGGCTAGGCCTCAGGCTTCAGGCCTGGCGGCCCGGCGAAGGGCCGGAGCTAGGGTTAGGGTTAGGCCCCCGGTGAGGCTGAGGCTCGAGGTCGGGGTACGGACACGTGTGGGGGTGCGTGTGCGGCGTAGGGCGCGGCATGCCGTGAGGCTAGGCCTCGGGCATCAGGCCTGGCGGCCCGGCGAAGGGCCGGAGCTAGGGTTAGGGTTAGGCCCCCCGTGAGGCTGAGGCTCGAGGTCGGGGTACGGACACGTGTGGGGGGGCGTGTGCGGCATAGGGCGCGGCATGCCGTGAGGCTAGGCCTCAGGCTTCAGGCCTGGCGGCCCGGCGAAGGGCCGGAGCTAGGGTTAGGGTTAGGCCCCCCGTGAGGCTGAGGCTCGAGGTCGGGGTCCGGACACGTGTGGGGGGGCGTGTGCGGCGTAGGGCGCGGCATGCCGTGAGGCTAGGCCTCAGGCTTCGTGCCTGGCGGCCCGGCGAAGGGCCGGAGCTAGGGTTAGGGTTAGGCCCCCGGTGAGGCTGAGGCTCGAGGTCGGGGTACGGACACGTGTGGGGGGGCGTGTGCGGCGTAGGGCGCGGCATGCCGTGAGGCTAGGCCTCAGGCTTCAGGCCTGGCGGCCGGTCGAAGGGCCGGAGCTAGGGTTAGGGTTAGGCCCCCGGTGAGGCTGAGGCTCGAGGTCGGGGTACGGACACGTGTGGGGTTGCGTGTGCGGCGTAGGGCGCGGCATGCCGTGGGGCTAGGCCTCAGGCCTCCGGCCTGGCGGCCCGGCGAAGGTCCGGAGCTAGGGTTAGGGTTAGGCCCCCCGTGAGGCTGAGCCTCGAGGTCGGGGTACGGACACGTGTGGGGGGGCGTGTGCGGCGTAGGGCGCGGCATGCCGTGAGGCTAGGCCTCAGGCTTCAGGCCTGGCCGCCCGGCGAAGGGCCGGAGCTAGGGTTAGGGTTAGGCCCCCCGTGAGGCTGAGGCTCGAGGTCGGGGTACGGACACGTGTGGGGGGGCGTGTGCGGCGTAGGGCGCGGCATGCCGTGAGGCTAGGCCTCAGGCTTCAGGGCTGGCGGCCCGGCGAAGGGCCGGAGCTAGGGTTAGGGTTAGGCCCCCCGTGAGGCTGAGGCTCGAGGTCGGGGTACGGACACGTGTGGGGGGGCGTGTGCGGCGTAGGGCGCGGCATGCCGTGAGGCTAGGCCTCAGGCTTCAGGCCTGGCGGCCCGGCGAAGGGCCGGAGCTAGGGTTAGGGTTAGGCCCCCGGTGAGGCTGAGGCTCGAGGTCGGGGTACGGACACGTGTGGGGGGGTGTGTGCGGCGTAGGGCGCTGCATGCCGTGAGGCTTGGCCTCAGGCTTCAGGCCTGGCGGCCCGGCGAAAGGCCGGAGATAGGGTTAGGGTTAGGCCCCCCGTGAGGCTGAGGATCGAGGTCGGGGTACGGACACGTGTGGGGGGGCGTGTGCGGCGTAGGGCGCGGCATGCCGTGAGGCTAGGCCTCAGGCTTCAGGCCTGGCGGCCCGGCGAAGGGCCGGAGCTAGGGTTAGGGTTAGGGCCCCCGTGAGGCTGAGGCTCGAGGTCGGCGTACGGACACGTGTGGGGGGGCGTGTGCGGCGTAGGGCGCGGCATGCCGTGAGGTTAGGACTCAGGCTTCAGGCCTGGCGGCCCGGCGAAGGGCCGGAGCTAGGGTTAGGGTTAGGCCCCCCGTGAGGCTGAGGCTCGAGGTCGGGGTACGGACACGTGTGGGGGGGCGTGTGCGGCGGCGTGTGCGGCGTAGGGCGCGGCATGCCGTGAGGCTAGGCCTCAGGCTTCAGGCCTGGCGGCCCGGCGAAGGGCCGGAGCTAGGGTTAGGGTTAGGCCCCCGGTGAGGCTGAGGCTCGAGTTCGGCGTACGGACACGTGTGGTGGGGCGTGTGCGGCGTAGGGCGCGGCATGCCGTGAGGCTAGGCCTCAGGCTTCAGGCCTGGCGGCCCGGCGAAGGGCCGGAGCTAGGGTTAGGGTTAGGCCCCCGGTGAGGTTGAGGCTCGAGGTCGGGGTACGGACACGTGTGGGGGGGCGTGTGCGGCGTAGGGCGCGGCATGCCGTGACGCTAGTCCTCAGGCTTCAGGCCTGGCGGCCCGGCGAAGGGCCGGAGCTAGGGTTAGGGTTAGGCCCCCGGTGAGGCTGAGGCTCGAGGTCGGGGTACGGACACGTGTGGGCGGGCGTGTGCGGCGTAGGGCGCGGCATACCGTGAGGCTAGGCCTCAGGCTTCAGGCCTGGCGGCCCGGCGAAGGGCCGGAGCTAGGGTTAGGGTTAGGCCCCCGGTGAGGCTGAGGCTCGAGGTCGGGGTACGGACACGTGTGGGGGGGCGTGTGCGGCGCAGGGCGCGGCATGCCGTGAGGCTAGGCCTCAGGCTTCAGGCCTGGCGGCCCGGCGAAGGGCCGGAGCTAGGGTTAGGGTTAGGCCCCCGGTGAGGCTGAGGCTCGAGGTCGGGGTACGGACACGTGTGGGGGGGCGTGTGCGGCGTAGGGCGCGGCATGCCGTGAGGCTAGTCCTCAGGCTTCAGGCCTGGCGGCCCGGCGAAGGGCCGGAGCTAGGGTTCGGGTTAGGCCCCCGGTGAGGCTGAGGCTCGAGGTCGGGGTACGGACACGTGTGGGGGGGCGTGTGCGGCGTAGGGCGCGGCATGCCGTGAGGCTAGGCCTCAGGCTTCAGGCCTCGCGGCCCGGCGAAGGGCCGGAGCTAGGGTTAGGGTTAGGTCCCCGGTGAGGCTGAGGCTCGAGGTCGGGGTACGGACACGTGTGGGGGGGCGTGTGCGGCGTAGGGCGCGGCATGCCGTGAGGCTAGGCCTCAGGCTTCAGGCCTGGCGGTCGGGCGAAGGGCCGGAGCTAGGGTTTGGTTTAGGCCCCCCGTGAGGCTGAGGCTCGAGGTCGGGGTACGGACACGTGTGGGGGGGCGTGCGCGGCGTAGGGCGCGGCATGCCGTGGGGCTAGGCCTCAGGCTTCAGGCCTGGTGGCCCGGCGAAGGGCCGGAGCTAGGGTTAGGGTTAGGCCCCCGGTGAGGCTGAGGCTCGAGGTCGGGGTACGGACACGTGTGGGGGTGCGTGTGCGGCGTAGGGCGCGGCATGCCGTGAGGCTAGGCCTCGGGCATCAGGCCTGGCGGCCCGGCGAAGGGCCGGAGCTAGGGTTAGGGTTAGGCCCCCCGTGAGGCTGAGGCTCGAGGTCGGGGTACGGACACGTGTGGGGGGGCGTGTGCGGCATAGGGCGCGGCATGCCGTGAGGCTAGGCCTCAGGCTTCAGGCCTGGCGGCCCGGCGAAGGGCCGGAGCTAGGGTTAGGGTTAGGCCCCCGGTGAGGCTGAGGCTCGAGGTCGGGGTACGGACACGTGTGGGGGGGCGTGTGCGGCGTAGGGCGCGGCATGCCGTGAGGCTAGGCCTCAGGCTTCGTGCCTGGCGGCCCGGCGAAGGGCCGGAGCTAGGGTTAGGGTTAGGCCCCCGGTGAGGCTGAGGCTCGAGGTCGGGGTACGGACACGTGTGGGGGGGCGTGTGCGGCGTAGGGCGCGGCATGCCGTGAGGCTAGGCCTCAGGCTTCAGGCCTGGCGGCCGGTCGAAGGGCCGGAGCTAGGGTTAGGGTTAGGCCCCCGGTGAGGCTGAGGCTCGAGGTCGGGGTACGGACACGTGTGGGGTTGCGTGTGCGGCGTAGGGCGCGGCATGCCGTGGGGCTAGGCCTCAGGCCTCCGGCCTGGCGGCCCGGCGAAGGGCCGGAGCTAGGGTTAGGGTTAGGCCCCCCGTGAGGCTGAGCCTCGAGGTCGGGGTACGGACACGTGTGGGGGGGCGTGTGCGGCGTAGGGCGTGGCATGCCGTGAGGCTAGGCCTCAGGCTTCAGGCCTGGCCGCCCGGCGAAGGGCCGGAGCTAGGGTTAGGGTTAGGCCCCCCGTGAGGCTGAGGCTCGAGGTCGGGGTACGGACACGTGTGGGGGGGCGTGTGCGGCGTAGGGCGCGGCATGCCGTGAGGCTAGGCCTCAGGCTTCAGGCCTGGCGGCCCGGCGAAGGGCCGGAGCTAGGGTTAGGGTTAGGCCCCCCGTGAGGCTGAGGCTCGAGGTCGGGGTACGGACACGTGTGGGGGGGCGTGTGCGGCGGAGGGCGCGGCATGCCGTGAGGCTAGGCCTCAGGCTTCAGGCCTGGCGGCCCGGCGAAGGGCCGGAGCTAGGGTTAGGGTTAGGCCCCCGGTGAGGCTGAGGCTCGAGGTCGGGGTACGGACACGTGTGGGGGGGTGTGTGCGGCGTAGGGCGCTGGATGCCGTGAGGCTTGGCCTCAGGCTTCAGGCCTGGCGGCCCGGCGAAAGGCCGGAGATAGGGTTAGGGTTAGGCCCCCCGTGAGGCTGAGGATCGAGGTCGGGGTACGGACACGTGTGGGGGGGCGTGTGCGGCGTAGGGCGCGGCATGCCGTGAGGCTAGGCCTCAGGCTTCAGGCCTGGCGGCACGGCGAAGGGCCGGAGCTAGGGTTAGGGTTAGGCCCCCGGTGAGGCTGAGGCTCGAGGTCGGCGTACGGACACGTGTGGGGGGGCGTGTGCGGCGTAGGGCGCGGCATGCCGTGAGGCTAGGCGTCAGGCTTCAGGCCTGGCGGCCCGGCGAAGGGCCGGAGCTAGGGTTAGGGTTAGGCTCCCCGTGAGGCTGAGGCTCGAGGTCGGGGTACGGACACGTGTGGGGGGGCGTGTGCGGCGTAGGGCGCGGCATGCCGTGAGGCTATGCCTCAGGCTTCAGGCCTGGCGGCCCGGCGAAGGGCCGGAGCTAGGGTTAGGGTTAGGCCCCCGGTGAGGCTGAGGCTCGAGGTCGGGGTACGGACACGTGTGGGGGGGCGTGTGCGGCGTAGGGCGCGGCATGCCGTGACGCTAGTCCTCAGGCTTCAGGCCTGGCGGCCCGGCGAAGGGCCGGAGCTAGGGTTAGGGTTAGGCCCCCGGTGAGGCTGAGGCTCGAGGTCGGGATACGGACACGTGTGGGGGGGCGTGTGCGGCGTAGGGCGCGGCATGCCGTGACGCTAGTCCTCAGGCTTCAGGCCTGGCGGCCCGGCGAAGGGCCGGAGCTAGGGTTAGGGTTAGGCCCCCGGTGAGGCTGAGGCTCGAGGTCGGGGTACGGACACGTGTGGGCGGGCGTGTGCGGCGTAGGGCGCGGCATGCCGTGAGGCTAGGCCTCAGGCTTCAGGCCTGGCGGCCCGGCGAAGGGCCGGAGCTAGGGTTAGGGTTAGGCCCCCGGTGAGGCTGAGGCTCGAGGTCGGGGTACGGACACGTGTGGGGGGGCGTGTGCGGCGCAGGGCGCGGCATGCTGTGAGGCTAGGCCTCAGGCTTCAGGCCTGGCGGCCCGGCGAAGGGCCGGAGCTAGGGTTAGGGTTAGGCCCCCGGTGAGGCTGAGGCTCGAGGTCGGGGTACGGACACGTGTGGGGGTGCGTGTGCGGCGTAGGGCGCGGCATGCCGTGAGGCTAGGCCTCGGGCTTCAGGCCTGGCGGCCCGGCGAAGGGCCGGAGCTAGGGTTAGGGTTAGGCCCCCCGTGAGGCTGAGGCTCGAGGTCGGGGTACGGACACGTGTGGGGGGGCGTGTGCGGCATAGGGCGCGGCATGCCGTGAGGCTAGGCGTCAGGCTTCAGGCCTGGCGGCCCGGCGAAGGGCCGGAGCTAGGGTTAGGGTTAGGCCCCCGGTGAGGCTGAGGCTCGAGGTCGGGGTACGGACACGTGTGGGGGGGCGTGTGCGGCGTAGGGCGCGGCATGCCGTGAGGCTAGGCCTCAGGCTTCGTGCCTGGCGGCCCGGCGAAGGGCCGGAGCTAGGGTTAGGGTTAGGCCCCCGGTGAGGCTGAGGCTCGAGGTCGGGGTACGGACACGTGTGGGGGGGCGTGTGCGGCATAGGGCGCGGCATGCCGTGAGGCTAGGCCTCAGGCTTCAGGCCTGGCGGCCGGTCGAAGGGCCGGAGCTAGGGTGAGGGTTAGGCCCCCGGTGAGGCTGAGGCTCGAGGTCGGGGTACGGACACGTGTGGGGTTGCGTGTGCGGCGTAGGGCGCGGCATGCCGTGGGGCTAGGCCTCAGGCTTCCGGCCTGGCGGCCCGGCGAAGGGCCGGAGCTAGGGTTAGGGTTAGGCCCCCCGTGAGGCTGAGGCTCGAGGTCGGGGTACGGACACGTGTGGGGGGGCGTGTGCGGCGTAGGGCGCGGCATGCCGTGAGGCTAGGCCTCAGGCTTCAGGCCTGGCCGCCCGGCGAAGGGCCGGAGCTAGGGTTAGGGTTAGGCCCCCCGTGAGGCTGAGGCTCGAGGTCGGGGTACGGACACGTGTGGGCGGGCGTGTGCGGCGTAGGGCGCGGCATGCCGTGAGGCTAGGCCTCAGGCTTCAGGCCTGGCGGCACGGCGAAGGGCCGGAGCTAGGGTTAGGGTTAGGCCCCCCGTGAGGCTGAGGCTCGAGGTCGGGGTACGGACACGTGTGGGGGGGCGTGTGCCGCGTAGGGCGCGGCATGCCGTGAGGCTAGGCCTCAGGCTTCAGGCCTGGCGGCCCGGCGAAGGGCCGGAGCTAGGGTTAGGGTTAGGCCCCCGGTGAGGCTGAGGCTCGAGGTCGGGGTACGGACACGTGTGTGGGGGTGTGTGCGGCGTAGGGCGCTGCATGCCGTGAGGCTAGGCCTCAGTTTTCAGGCCTGGCGGCCCGGCGAAAGGCCGGAGGTAGGGTTAGGGTTAGGCCCCCCGTGAGGCTGAGGCTCGAGGTCGGGGTACGGACACGTGTGGGGGGGCGTGTGCGGCGTAGGGCGCGGCATGCCGTGACGCTAGTCCTCAGGCTTCAGGCCTGGCGGCCCGGCGAAGGGCCGGAGCTAGGGTTAGGGTTAGGCCCCCGGTGAGGCTGAGGCTCGAGGTCGGGGTACGGACACGTGTGGGCGGGCGTGTGCGGCGTAGGGCGCGGAATGCCGTGAGGCTAGGCCTCAGGCTTCAGGCCTGGCGGCCCGGCGAAGGGCCGGAGCTAGGGTTAGGGTTAGGCCCCCGGTGAGGCTGAGGCTCGAGGTCGGGGTACGGACACGTGTGGGGGGGCGTGTGCGGCGCAGGGCGCGGCATGCCGTGAGGCTAGGCCTCAGGCTTCAGGCCTGGCGGCCTGGCGAAGGGCCGGAGCTAGGGTTCGGGTTAGGCCCCCGGTGAGGCTGAGGCTCGAGGTCGGGGTACGGACACGTGTGGGGGGGCGTGTGCGGCGTAGGGCGCGGCATGCCGTGAGGCTAGGCCTCAGGCTTCAGGCCTCGCGGCCCGGCGAAGGGCCGGAGCTAGGGTTAGGGTTAGGTCCCCGGTGAGGCTGAGGCTCGAGGTCGGGGTACGGACACGTGTGGGGGGGCGTGTGCGGCGTAGGGCGCGGCATGCCGTGAGGCTAGGCCTCAGGCTTCAGGCCTGGCGGTCGGGCGAAGGGCCGGAGCTAGGGTTTGGTTTAGGCCCCCCGTGAGGCTGAGGCTCGAGGTCGGGGTACGGACACGTGTGGGGGGGCGTGCGCGGCGTAGGGCGCGGCATGCCGTGGGGCTAGGCCTCAGGCTTCAGGCCTGGTGGCCCGGCGAAGGGCCGGAGCTAGGGTTAGGGTTAGGCCCCCGGTGAGGCTGAGGCTCGAGGTCGGGGTACGGACACGTGTGGGGGTGCGTGTGCGGCGTAGGGCGCGGCATGCCGTGAGGCTAGGCCTCGGGCATCAGGCCTGGCGGCCCGGCGAAGGGCCGGAGCTAGGGTTAGGGTTAGGCCCCCCGTGAGGCTGAGGCTCGAGGTCGGGGTACGGACACGTGTGGGGGGGCGTGTGCGGCATAGGGCGCGGCATGCCGTGAGGCTAGGCCTCAGGCTTCAGGCCTGGCGGCCCGGCGAAGGGCCGGAGCTAGGGTTAGGGTTAGGCCCCCGGTGAGGCTGAGGCTCGAGGTCGGGGTACGGACACGTGTGGGGGGGCGTGTGCGGCGTAGGGCGCGGCATGCCGTGAGGCTAGGCCTCAGGCTTCGTGCCTGGCGGCCCGGCGAAGGGCCGGAGCTAGGGTTAGGGTTAGGCCCCCGGTGAGGCTGAGGCTCGAGGTCGGGGTACGGACACGTGTGGGGGGGCGTGTGCGGCGTAGGGCGCGGCATGCCGTGAGGCTAGGCCTCAGGCTTCAGGCCTGGCGGCCGGTCGAAGGGCCGGAGCTAGGGTTAGGGTTAGGCCCCCGGTGAGGCTGAGGCTCGAGGTCGGGGTACGGACACGTGTGGGGTTGCGTGTGCGGCGTAGGGCGCGGCATGCCGTGGGGCTAGGCCTCAGGCCTCCGGCCTGGCGGCCCGGCGAAGGGCCGGAGCTAGGGTTAGGGTTAGGCCCCCCGTGAGGCTGAGCCTCGAGGTCGGGGTACGGACACGTGTGGGGGGGCGTGTGCGGCGTAGGGCGCGGCATGCCGTGAGGCTAGGCCTCAGGCTTCAGGCCTGGCCGCCCGGCGAAGGGCCGGAGCTAGGGTTAGGGTTAGGCCCCCCGTGAGGCTGAGGCTCGAGGTCGGGGTACGGACACGTGTGGGGGGGCGTGTGCGGCGTAGGGCGCGGCATGCCGTGAGGCTAGGCCTCAGGCTTCAGGCCTGGCGGCCCGGCGAAGGGCCGGAGCTAGGGTTAGGGTTAGGCCCCCCGTGAGGCTGAGGCTCGAGGTCGGGGTACGGACACGTGTGGGGGGGCGTGTGCGGCGGAGGGCGCGGCATGCCGTGAGGCTAGGCCTCAGGCTTCAGGCCTGGCGGCCCGGCGAAGGGCCGGAGCTAGGGTTAGGGTTAGGCCCCCGGTGAGGCTGAGGCTCGAGGTCGGGGTACGGACACGTGTGGGGGGGTGTGTGCGGCGTAGGGCGCTGGATGCCGTGAGGCTTGGCCTCAGGCTTCAGGCCTGGCGGCCCGGCGAAAGGCCGGAGATAGGGTTAGGGTTAGGCCCCCCGTGAGGCTGAGGATCGAGGTCGGGGTACGGACACGTGTGGGGGGGCGTGTGCGGCGTAGGGCGCGGCATGCCGTGAGGCTAGGCCTCAGGCTTCAGGCCTGGCGGCACGGCGAAGGGCCGGAGCTAGGGTTAGGGTTAGGCCCCCGGTGAGGCTGAGGCTCGAGGTCGGCGTACGGACACGTGTGGGGGGGCGTGTGCGGCGTAGGGCGCGGCATGCCGTGAGGCTAGGCGTCAGGCTTCAGGCCTGGCGGCCCGGCGAAGGGCCGGAGCTAGGGTTAGGGTTAGGCTCCCCGTGAGGCTGAGGCTCGAGGTCGGGGTACGGACACGTGTGGGGGGGCGTGTGCGGCGTAGGGCGCGGCATGCCGTGAGGCTATGCCTCAGGCTTCAGGCCTGGCGGCCCGGCGAAGGGCCGGAGCTAGGGTTAGGGTTAGGCCCCCGGTGAGGCTGAGGCTCGAGGTCGGGGTACGGACACGTGTGGGGGGGCGTGTGCGGCGTAGGGCGCGGCATGCCGTGACGCTAGTCCTCAGGCTTCAGGCCTGGCGGCCCGGCGAAGGGCCGGAGCTAGGGTTAGGGTTAGGCCCCCGGTGAGGCTGAGGCTCGAGGTCGGGATACGGACACGTGTGGGGGGGCGTGTGCGGCGTAGGGCGCGGCATGCCGTGACGCTAGTCCTCAGGCTTCAGGCCTGGCGGCCCGGCGAAGGGCCGGAGCTAGGGTTAGGGTTAGGCCCCCGGTGAGGCTGAGGCTCGAGGTCGGGGTACGGACACGTGTGGGCGGGCGTGTGCGGCGTAGGGCGCGGCATGCCGTGAGGCTAGGCCTCAGGCTTCAGGCCTGGCGGCCCGGCGAAGGGCCGGAGCTAGGGTTAGGGTTAGGCCCCCGGTGAGGCTGAGGCTCGAGGTCGGGGTACGGACACGTGTGGGGGGGCGTGTGCGGCGCAGGGCGCGGCATGCTGTGAGGCTAGGCCTCAGGCTTCAGGCCTGGCGGCCCGGCGAAGGGCCGGAGCTAGGGTTAGGGTTAGGCCCCCGGTGAGGCTGAGGCTCGAGGTCGGGGTACGGACACGTGTGGGGGTGCGTGTGCGGCGTAGGGCGCGGCATGCCGTGAGGCTAGGCCTCGGGCTTCAGGCCTGGCGGCCCGGCGAAGGGCCGGAGCTAGGGTTAGGGTTAGGCCCCCCGTGAGGCTGAGGCTCGAGGTCGGGGTACGGACACGTGTGGGGGGGCGTGTGCGGCATAGGGCGCGGCATGCCGTGAGGCTAGGCGTCAGGCTTCAGGCCTGGCGGCCCGGCGAAGGGCCGGAGCTAGGGTTAGGGTTAGGCCCCCGGTGAGGCTGAGGCTCGAGGTCGGGGTACGGACACGTGTGGGGGGGCGTGTGCGGCGTAGGGCGCGGCATGCCGTGAGGCTAGGCCTCAGGCTTCGTGCCTGGCGGCCCGGCGAAGGGCCGGAGCTAGGGTTAGGGTTAGGCCCCCGGTGAGGCTGAGGCTCGAGGTCGGGGTACGGACACGTGTGGGGGGGCGTGTGCGGCATAGGGCGCGGCATGCCGTGAGGCTAGGCCTCAGGCTTCAGGCCTGGCGGCCGGTCGAAGGGCCGGAGCTAGGGTGAGGGTTAGGCCCCCGGTGAGGCTGAGGCTCGAGGTCGGGGTACGGACACGTGTGGGGTTGCGTGTGCGGCGTAGGGCGCGGCATGCCGTGGGGCTAGGCCTCAGGCTTCCGGCCTGGCGGCCCGGCGAAGGGCCGGAGCTAGGGTTAGGGTTAGGCCCCCCGTGAGGCTGAGGCTCGAGGTCGGGGTACGGACACGTGTGGGGGGGCGTGTGCGGCGTAGGGCGCGGCATGCCGTGAGGCTAGGCCTCAGGCTTCAGGCCTGGCCGCCCGGCGAAGGGCCGGAGCTAGGGTTAGGGTTAGGCCCCCCGTGAGGCTGAGGCTCGAGGTCGGGGTACGGACACGTGTGGGCGGGCGTGTGCGGCGTAGGGCGCGGCATGCCGTGAGGCTAGGCCTCAGGCTTCAGGCCTGGCGGCACGGCGAAGGGCCGGAGCTAGGGTTAGGGTTAGGCCCCCCGTGAGGCTGAGGCTCGAGGTCGGGGTACGGACACGTGTGGGGGGGCGTGTGCGGCGTAGGGCGCGGCATGCCGTGAGGCTAGGCCTCAGGCTTCAGGCCTGGCGGCCCGGCGAAGGGCCGGAGCTAGGGTTAGGGTTAGGCCCCCGGTGAGGCTGAGGCTCGAGGTCGGGGTACGGACACGTGTGTGGGGGTGTGTGCGGCGTAGGGCGCTGCATGCCGTGAGGCTAGGCCTCAGTTTTCAGGCCTGGCGGCCCGGCGAAAGGCCGGAGGTAGGGTTAGGGTTAGGCCCCCCGTGAGGCTGAGGCTCGAGGTCGGGGTACGGACACGTGTGGGGGGGCGTGTGCGGCGTAGGGCGCGGCATGCCGTGACGCTAGTCCTCAGGCTTCAGGCCTGGCGGCCCGGCGAAGGGCCGGAGCTAGGGTTAGGGTTAGGCCCCCGGTGAGGCTGAGGCTCGAGGTCGGGGTACGGACACGTGTGGGCGGGCGTGTGCGGCGTAGGGCGCGGAATGCCGTGAGGCTAGGCCTCAGGCTTCAGGCCTGGCGGCCCGGCGAAGGGCCGGAGCTAGGGTTAGGGTTAGGCCCCCGGTGAGGCTGAGGCTCGAGGTCGGGGTACGGACACGTGTGGGGGGGCGTGTGCGGCGCAGGGCGCGGCATGCCGTGAGGCTAGGCCTCAGGCTTCAGGCCTGGCGGCCTGGCGAAGGGCCGGAGCTAGGGTTAGGGTTAGGCCCCCGGTGAGGCTGAGGCTCGAGGTCGGGGTACGGACACGTGTGGGGGGGCGTGTGCGGCGTAGGGCGCGGCATGCCGTGAGGCTAGGCCTCAGGCTTCAGGCCTGGCGGCCCGGCGAAGGGCCGGAGCTAGGGTTCGGGTTAGGCACCCGGTGAGGCTGAGGCTCGAGGTCGGGGTACGGACACGTGTGGGGGGGCGTGTGCGGCGTAGGGCGCGGCATGCCGTGAGGCTAGGCCTCAGGCTTCAGGCCTGGCGGCCCGGCGAAGGGCCGGAGCTAGGGTTAGGGTTAGGCCCCCGGTGAGGCTGAGGCTCGAGGTCTGGGTACGGACACGTGTGGTGGGGCGTGTGCGGCGTAGGGCGCGGCATGCCGTGAGGCTAGGCCTCAGGCTTCAGGCCTGGCGGCCGGGCGAAGGGCCGGAGCTAGGGTTAGGTTTAGGCCCCCCGTGAGGCTGAGGCTCGAGGTCGGGGTACGGACACGTGTGGGGGGGCGTGCGCGGCGTAGGGCGCGGCATGCCATGGGGCTAGGCCTCAGGCTTCAGGCCTGGCGGCCCGGCGAAGGGCCGGAGCTAGGGTTAGGGTTAGGCCCCCGGTGAGGCTGAGGCTCGAGGTCGGGGTACGGACACGTGTGGGGGGGCGTGTGCGGCGTAGGGCGCTGCATGCCGTGAGGCTAGGCCTCAGGCTTCAGGCCTGGCGGCCCGGCGAAAGGCCGGAGCTATGGTTAGGGTTAGGCCCCCCGTGAGGCTGAGGCTCGAGGTCGGGGTACGGACACGTGTGGGGGGGCGTGTGCGGCGTAGGGCGCGGCATGCCGTGAGGCTAGGTCTCAGGCTTCAGGCCTGGCGGCCCGGCGAAGGGCCGGAGGTAGGGTTAGGGTTAGGCCCCCGGTGAGGCTGAGGCTCGAGGTCGGCGTACGGACACGTGTGGGGGGGCGTGTGCGGCGTAGGGCGCGGCATGCCGTGAGGCTATGCCTCAGGCTTCAGGCCTGGCGGCCCGGCGAAGGGCCGGAGCTAGGGTTAGGGTTAGGCCCCCGGTGAGGCTGAGGCTCGAGGTCGGGGTACGGACACGTGTGGGGGGGCGTGTGCGGCGTAGGGCGCGGCATGCCGTGACGCTAGTCCTCAGGCTTCAGGCCTGGCGGCCCGGCGAAGGGCCGGAGCTAGGGTTAGGGTTAGGCCCCCGGTGAGGCTGAGGCTCGAGGTCGGGGTACGGACACGTGTGGGCGGGCGTGTGCGGCGTAGGGCGCGGCATGCCGTGAGGCTAGGCCTCAGGCTTCAGGCCTGGCGGCCCGGCGAAGGGCCGGAGCTAGGGTTAGGGTTAGGCCCCCGGTGAGGCTGAGGCTCGAGGTCGGGGTACGGACACGTGTGGGGGGGCGTGTGCGGCGCAGGGCGCGGCATGCCGTGAGGCTAGGCCTCAGGCTTCAGGCCTGGCGGCCCGGCGAAGGGCCGGAGCTAGGGTTAGGGTTAGGCCCCCGGTGAGGCTGAGGCTCGAGGTCGGGGTACGGACACGTGTGGGGGTGCGTGTGCGGCGTAGGGCGCGGCATGCTGTGAGGCTAGGCCTCAGGCTTCAGGCCTGGCGGCCCGGCGAAGGGCCGGAGCTAGGGTTAGGGTTAGGCCCCCGGTGAGGCTGAGGCTCGAGGTCGGGGTACGGACACGTGTGGGGGGGCGTGTGCGGCATAGGGCGCGGCATGCCGTGAGGCTAGGCCTCAGGCTTCAGGCCTTGCGGCCCGGCGAAGGGCCGGAGCTAGGGTTAGGGTTAGGCCCCTGGTGAGGCTGAGGCTCGAGGTCGGGGTACGGACACGTGTGGGGGGGCGTGTGCGGCGTAGGGCGCGGCATGCCGTGAGGCTAGGCCTCAGGCTTCGTGCCTGGCGGCCCGGCGAAGGGCCGGAGCTAGGGTTAGGGTTAGGCCCCCGGTGAGGCTGAGGCTCGAGGTCGGGGTACGGACACGTGTGGGGGGGCGTGTGCGGCGTAGGGCGCGGCATGCCGTGAGGCTAGTCCTCAGGCTTCAGGCCTGGCGGCCGGGCGAAGGGCCGGAGCTAGGGTTAGGGTTAGGCCCCCGGTGAGGCTGAGGCTCGAGGTCGGGGTACGGACACGTGTGGGGGGGCGTGTGCGGCGTAGGGCGCTGCATGCCGTGAGGCTAGGCCTCAGGCTTCAGGCCTGGCGGCCCGGCGAAAGGCCGGAGCTAGGGTTAGGGTTAGGCCCCCCGTGAGGCTGAGGCTCGAGGTCGGGGTACGGACACGTGTGGGGGGGCGTGTGCGGCGTAGGGCGCGGCATGCCGTGAGGCTAGGCCTCAGGCTTCAGGCCTGGCGGCCCGGCGAAGGGCCGGAGCTAGGGTTAGGGTTAGGCCCCCGGTGAGGCTGAGGCTCGAGGTCGGGGTACGGACACGTGTGGGGGGGCGTGTGCGGCGTAGGGCGTGGCATGCCGTGAGGCTATGCCTCAGGCTTCAGGCCTGGCGGCCCGGCGAAGGGCCGGAGCTAGGGTTAGGGTTAGGCCCCCGGTGAGGCTGAGGCTCGAGGTCGGCGTACGGACACGTGTGGGGGGGCGTGTGCGGCGTAGGGCGCGGCATGCCGTGACGCTAGTCCTCAGGCTTCAGGCCTGGCGGCCCGGCGAAGGGCCGGAGCTAGGGTTAGGGTTAGGCCCCCGGTGAGGCTGAGGCTCGAGGTCGGGGTACGGACACGTGTGGGGGGGCGTGTGCGGCGTAGGGCGCGGCATGCCGTGAGGCTAGGCCTCAGGCTTCAGGCCTGGCGGCCCGGCGAAGGGCCGGAGCTAGGGTTAGGGTTAGGCCCCCGGTGAGGCTGAGGCTCGAGGTCGGGGTACGGACACGTGTGGGGGGGCGTGTGCGGCGCAGGGCGCGGCATGCCGTGAGGCTAGGCCTCAGGCTTCAGGCCTGGCGGCCCGGCGAAGGGCCGGAGCTAGGGTTAGGGTTAGGCCCCCGGTGAGGCTGAGGCTCGAGGTCGGGGTACGGACACGTGTGGGGGTGCGTGTGCGGCGTAGGGCGCGGCATGGCGTGAGGCTAGGCCTCAGGCTTCAGGCCTGGCGGCCCGGCGAAGGGCCGGAGCTAGGGTTAGGGTTAGGCCCCCCGTGAGGCTGAGGCTCGAGGTCGGGGTACGGACACGTGTGGGGGGGCGTGTGCGGCATAGGGCGCGGCATGCCGTGAGGCTAGGCCTCAGGCTTCAGGCCTGGCGGCCCGGCGACGGGCCGGAGCTAGGGTTAGGGTTAGGCCCCTGGTGAGGCTGAGGCTCGAGGTCGGGGTACGGACACGTGTGGGGGGGCGTGTGCGGCGTACGGCGCGGCATGCCGTGAGGCTAGGCCTCAGGCTTCGTGCCTGGCGGCCCGGCGAAGGGCCGGAGCTAGGGTTAGGGTTAGGTCCCCGGTGAGGCTGAGGCTCGAGGTCGGGGTACGGACACGTGTGGGGGGGCGTGTGCGGCGTAGGGCGCGGCATGCCGTGAGGCTAGGCCTCAGGCTTCAGGCCTGGCGGCCGGGCGAAGGGCCGGAGCTAGGGTTAGGGTTAGGCCCCCGGTGAGGCTGAGGCTCGAGGTCGGGGTACGGACACGTGTGGGGTTGCGTGTGCGGCGTAGGGCGCGGCATGCCGTGGGGATAGGCCTCAGGCTTCGGGCCTGGCGGCCCGGCGAAGGGCCGGAGCTAGGGTTAGAGTTAGGCCCCCCGTGAGGCTGAGGCTCGAGGTCGGGGTACGGACACGTGTGGGGGGGCGTGTGCGGCGTAGGGCGCGGCATGCCGTGAGGCTAGGCCTCAGGCTTCAGGCCTGGCGGCCCGGCGAAGGGCCGGAGCTAGGGTTAGGGTTAGGGCCCCCGTGAGGCTGAGGCTCGAGGTCGGGGTACCTACACGTGTGGGGGGGCGTGTGCGGCGTAGGGCGCGGCATGCCGTGAGGCTAGGCCTCAGGCTTCAGGCCTGGCGGCCCGGCGAAGGGCCGGAGCTAGGGTTAGGGTTAGGCCCCCGGTGAGGCTGAGGCTCGAGGTCGGGGTACGGACACGTGTGGGCGGGCGTGTGCGGCGTAGGGCGCGGCATGCCGTGAGGCTAGGCCTCAGGCTTCAGGCCTGGCGGCCCGGCGAAGGGCCGGAGCTAGGGTTAGGGTTAGGCCCCCGGTGAGGCTGAGGCTCGAGGTCGGGGTACGGACACGTGTGGGGGGGCGTGTGCGGAGCAGGGCGCGGCATGCCGTGAGGCTAGGCCTCAGGCTTCAGGCCTGGCGGCCCGGCGAAGGGCCGGAGCTAGGGTTAGGGTTAGGCCCCCGGTGAGGCTGAGGCTCGAGGTCGGGGTACGGACACGTGTGGGGGGGCGTGTGCGGAGCAGGGCGCGGCATGCGGTGAGGCTAGGCCTCAGGCTTCAGGCCTGGCGGCCCGGCGAAGGGCCGGAGCTAGGGTTAGGGTTAGGCCCCCCGTGAGGCTGAGGCTCGAGGTCGGGGTACGGACACGTGTGGGGGGGCGTGTGCGGCATAGGGCGCGGCATGCCGTGAGGCTAGGCCTCAGGCTTCAGGCCTGGCGGCCCGGCGAAGGGCCGGAGCTAGGGTTAGGGTTAGGCCCCCGGTGAGGCTGAGGCTCGAGGTCGGGGTACGGACACGTGTGGGGGGGCGTGTGCGGCGTAGGGCGCGGCATGCCGTGAGGCTAGGCCTCAGGCTTCGGGCCTGGCGGCCCGGCGAAGGGCCGGAGCTAGGGTTAGGGTTAGGACCCCGGTGAGGCTGAGGCTCGAGGTCGCGGTACGGACACGTGTGGGGGGGCGTGTGCGGCGTAGGGCGCGGCATGCCGTGAGGCTAGGCCTCAGGCTTCAGGCCTGGCGGCCGGGCGAAGGCCCGGAGCTAGGGTTAGGGTTAGGCCCCCGGTGAGGCTGAGGCTCGAGGTCGGGGTACGGACACGTGTGGGGGGGCGTGTGCGGCGTAGGGCGCGGCATGCCGTGGGGCTAGGCCTCAGGCTTCAGGCCTGGCGGCCCGGCGAAGGGCCGGAGCTAGTGTTAGGGTTAGGCCCCCCGTGAGGCTGAGGCTCGAGGTCGGGGTACGGACACGTGTGGGGGGGCGTGTGCGGCGTAGGGCGCGGCATGCCGTGAGGCTAGGCCTCAGGCTTCAGGCCTGGCGGCCCGGCGAAGGGCCGGAGCTAGGGTTAGGGTTAGGCCCCCCGTGAGGCTGAGGCTCGAGGTCGGGGTACGGACACGTGTTGGGGGGCGTGTGCGGCGTAGGGCGCGGCATGCCGTGAGGCTAGGCCTCAGGCTTCAGGCCTGGCGGCCCGGCGAAGGGCCGGAGCTAGGGTTAGGGTTAGGCCCCCCGTGAGGCTGAGGCTCGAGGTCGGGGTACGGACACGTGTGGGGGGGCGTGTGCGGCGTAGGGCGCGGCATGCCGTGAGGCTAGGCCTCAGGCTTCAGGCCTGGCGGCCCGGCGAAGGGCCGGAGCTAGGGTTAGGGTTAGGCCCCCGGTGAGGCTGAGGCTCGAGGTCGGGGTACGGACACGTGTGGGGGGGCGTGTGCGGCGTAGGGCGCTGCATGCCGTGAGGCTAGGCCTCAGGCTTCAGGCCTGGCGGCCCGGCGAAAGGCCGGAGCTAGGGTTAGGGTTAGGCCCCCCGTGAGGCTGAGGCTCGAGGTCGGGGTACGGACACGTGTGGGGGGGCGTGTGCGGCGTAGGGCGCGGCATGCCGTGAGGCTAGGCCTCAGGCTTCAGGCCTGGCGGCCCGGCGAAGGGCCGGAGCTAGGGTTAGGGTTAGGCTCCCCGTGAGGCTGAGGCTCGAGGTCGGGGTACGGACACGTGTGGGGGGGCGTGTGCGGCGTAGGGCGCGGCATTCCGTGAGGCTATGCCTCAGGCTTCAGGCCTGGCGGCCCGGCGAAGGGCCGGAGCTAGGGTTAGGGTTAGGCCCCCGGTGAGGCTGAGGCTCGAGGTCGGGGTACGGACACGTGTGGGGGGGCGTGTGCGGCGTAGGGCGCGGCATGCCGTGACGCTAGTCCTCAGGCTTCAGGCCTGGCGGCCCGGCGAAGGGCCGGAGCTAGGGTTAGGGTTAGGCCCCCGGTGAGGCTGAGGCTCGAGGTCGGGGTACGGACACGTGTGGGCGGGCGTGTGCGGCGTAGGGCGCGGCATGCCGTGAGGCTAGGCCTCAGGCTTCAGGCCTGGCGACCCGGCGAAGGGCCGGAGCTAGGGTTAGGGTTAGGCCCCCGGTGAGGCTGAGGCTCGAGGTCGGGGTACGGACACGTGTGGGGGGGCGTGTGCGGCGCAGGGCGCGGCATGCCGTGAGGCTAGGCCTCAGGCTTCAGGCCTGGCGGCCCGGCGAAGGGCCGGAGCTAGGGTTAGGGTTAGGCCCCCGGTGAGGCTGAGGCTCGAGGTCGGGGTACGGACACGTGTGGGGGTGCGTGTGCGGCGTAGGGCGCGGCATGCCGTGAGGCTAGGCCTCGGGCTTCAGGCCTGGCGGCCCGGCGAAGGGCCGGAGCTAGGGTTAGGGTTAGGCCCCCGGTGAGGCTGAGGCTCGAGGTCGGGGTACGGACACGTGTGGGGGGGCGTGTGCGGCGTAGGGCGCGGCATGCCGTGACGCTAGTCCTCAGGCTTCAGGCCTGGCGGCCCGGCGAAGGGCCGGAGCTAGGGTTAGGGTTAGGCCCCCGGTGAGGCTGAGGCTCGAGGTCGGGGTACGGATACGTGTGGGCGGGCGTGTGCGGCGTAGGGCGCGGCATGCCGTGAGGCTAGGCCTCAGGCTTCAGGCCTGGAGGCCCGGCGAAGGGCCGGAGCTAGGGTTAGGGT
Organism: Kogia breviceps; assembly: GCF_026419965.1. Lineage (NCBI taxonomy): Eukaryota > Metazoa > Chordata > Mammalia > Artiodactyla > Physeteridae > Kogia > Kogia breviceps. Next base: position 22,167 of record NW_026711676.1, on the reverse strand, counting down.
TAGGCCCCCGGTGAGGCTGAGGCTCGAGGTCGGGGTACGGACACGTGTGGGGTGGCGTGTGCGGCGCAGGGCGCGGCATGCCGTGAGGCTAGGCCTCAGGCTTCAGGCCTGGCGGCCCGGTGAAGGGCCGGAGCTAGGGTTAGGGTTAGGCCCCCGGTGAGGCTGAGGCTCGAGGTCGGGGTACGGACACGTGTGGGGGGGCGTGTGCGGCGTAGGGCGCGGCATGCCGTGAGGCTAGGCCTCAGGCTTCAGGCCTGGCGGCCCGGCGAAGGGCCGGAGCTAGGGTTCGGGTTAGGCCCCCGGTGAGGCTGAGGCTCGAGGTCGGGGTACGGACACGTGTGGGGGGGCGTGTGCGGCGTAGGGCGCGGCATGCCGTGAGGCTAGGCGTCAGTCTTCAGGCCTGGCGGCCCGGCGAAGGGCCGGAGCTAGGGTTAGGGTTAGGCCCCCGGTGAGGCTGAGGCTCGAGGTCGGGGTACGGACACGTGTGGGGGGGCGTGTGCGGCGTAGGGCGCGGCATGCCGTGAGGCTAGGCCTCAGGCTTCAGGCCTGGCGGCCGGGCGAAGGGCCGGAGCTAGGGTTAGGTTTAGGCCCCCCGTGAGGCTGAGGCTCGAGGTCGGGGTACGGACACGTGTGGGGGGGCGTGCGCGGCGTAGGGCGCGGCATGCCGTGGGGCTAGGCCTCAGGCTTCAGGCCTGGCGGCCCGGCGAAGGGCCGGAGCTAGGGTTAGGGTTAGGCCCCCGGTGAGGCTGAGGCTCGAGGTCGGGGTACGGACACGTGTGGGGGGGCGTGTGCGGCGTAGGGCGCTGCATGCCGTGAGGCTAGGCCTCAGGCTTCAGGCCTGGCGGCCCGGCGAAAGGCCGGAGCTAGGGTTAGGGTTAGGCCCCCCGTGAGGCTGAGGCTCGAGGTCGGGGTACGGACACGTGTGGGGGGGCGTGTGCGGCGTAGGGCGCGGCATGCCGTGAGGCTAGGTCTCAGGCTTCAGGCCTGGCGGCCCGGCGAAGGGCCGGAGGTAGGGTTAGGGTTAGGCCCCCGGTGAGGCTGAGGCTCGAGGTCGGCGTACGGACACGTGTGGGGGGGCGTGTGCGGCGTAGGGCGCGGCATGCCGTGAGGCTATGCCTCAGGCTTCAGGCCTGGCGGCCCGGCGAAGGGCCGGAGCTAGGGTTAGGGTTAGGCCCCCGGTGAGGCTGAGGCTCGAGGTCGGGGTACGGACACGTGTGGGGGGGCGTGTGCGGCGTAGGGCGCGGCATGCCGTGACGCTAGTCCTCAGGCTTCAGGCCTGGCGGCCCGGCGAAGGGCCGGAGCTAGGGTTAGGGTTAGGCCCCCGGTGAGGCTGAGGCTCGAGGTCGGGGTACGGACACGTGTGGGCGGGCGTGTGCGGCGTAGGGCGCGGCATGCCGTGAGGCTAGGCCTCAGGCTTCAGGCCTGGCGGCCCGGCGAAGGGCCGGAGCTAGGGTTAGGGTTAGGCCCCCGGTGAGGCTGAGGCTCGAGGTCGGGGTACGGACACGTGTGGGGGGGCGTGTGCGGCGCAGGGCGCGGCATGCCGTGAGGCTAGGCCTCAGGCTTCAGGCCTGGCGGCCCGGCGAAGGGCCGGAGCTAGGGTTAGGGTTAGGCCCCCGGTGAGGCTGAGGCTCGAGGTCGGGGTACGGACACGTGTGGGGGAGCGTGTGCGGCGTAGGGCGCGGCATGCCGTGAGGCTAGGCCTCAGGCTTCAGGCCTGGCGGCCCGGCGAAGGGCCGGAGCTAGGGTTAGGGTTAGGCCCCCGGTGAGGCTGAGGCTCGATGTCGGGGTACGGACACGTGTGGGGGGGCGTGTGCGGCATAGGGCGCGGCATGCCGTGAGGCTAGGCCTCAGGCTTCAGGCCTGGCGGCCCGGCGAAGGGCCGGAGCTAGGGTTAGGGTTAGGCCCCTGGTGAGGCTGAGGCTCGAGGTCGGGGTACGGACACGTGTGGGGGGGCGTGTGCGGCGTAGGGCGCGGCATGCCGTGAGGCTAGGCCTCAGGCTTCGTGCCTGGCGGCCCGGCGAAGGGCCGGAGCTAGGGTTAGGGTTAGGCCCCCGGTGAGGCTGAGGCTCGAGGTCGGGGTCCGGACACGTGTGGGGGGGCGTGTGCGGCGTAGGGCGCGGCATGCCGTGAGGCTAGGCCTCAGGCTTCAGGCCTGGCGGCCGGGCGAAGGGCCGGAGCTAGGGTTAGGGTTAGGCCCCCGGTGAGGCTGAGGCTCGAGGTCGGGGTACGGACACGTGTGGGGGGGCGTGTGCGGCGTAGGGCGCTGCATGCCGTGAGGCTAGGCCTCAGGCTTCAGGCCTGGCGGCCCGGCGAAAGGCCGGAGCTAGGGTTAGGGTTAGGCCCCCCGTGAGGCTGAGGCTCGAGGTCGGGGTACGGACACGTGTGGGGGGGCGTGTGCGGCGTAGGGCGCGGCATGCCGTGAGGCTAGGCCTCAGGCTTCAGGCCTGGCGGCCCGGCGAAGGGCCGGAGCTAGGGTTAGGGTTAGGCCCCCGGTGAGGCTGAGGCTCGAGGTCGGCGTTCGGACACGTGTGGGGGGGCGTGTGCGGCGTAGGGCGTGGCATGCCGTGAGGCTATGCCTCAGGCTTCAGGCCTGGCGGCCCGGCGAAGGGCCGGAGCTAGGGTTAGGGTTAGGCCCCCGGTGAGGCTGAGGCTCGAGGTCGGGGTACGGACACGTGTGGGGGGGGGGTGCGGCGTAGGGCGCGGCATGCCGTGACGCTAGTCCTCAGGCTTCAGGCCTGGCGGCCCGGCGAAGGGCCGGAGCTAGGGTTAGGGTTAGGCCCCCGGTGAGGCTGAGGCTCGAGGTCGGGGTACGGACACGTGTGGGCGGGCGTGTGCGGCGTAGGGCGCGGCATGCCGTGAGGCTAGGCCTCAGGCTTCAGGCCTGGCGGCCCGGCGAAGGGCCGGAGCTAGGGTTCGGGTTAGGCACCCGGTGAGGCTGAGGCTCGAGGTCGGGGTACGGACACGTGTGGGGGGGCGTGTGCGGCGCAGGGCGCGGCATGCCGTGAGGCTAGGCCTCAGGCTTCAGGCCTGGCGGCCCGGCGAAGGGCCGGAGCTAGGGTTAGGGTTAGGCCCCCGGTGAGGCTGAGGCTCGAGGTCGGGGTACGGACACGTGTGGGGGTGCGTGTGCGGCGTAGGGCGCGGCATGCCGTGAGGCTAGGCCTCAGGCTTCAGGCCTGGCGGCCCGGCGAAGGGCCGGAGCTAGGGTTAGGGTTAGGCCCCCCGTGAGGCTGAGGCTCGAGGTCGGGGTACGGACACGTGTGGGGGGGCGTGTGCGGCATAGGGCGCGGCATGCCGTGAGGCTAGGCCTCAGGCTTCAGGCCTGGCGGCCCGGCGACGGGCCGGAGCTAGGGTTAGGGTTAGGCCCCTGGTGAGGCTGAGGCTCGAGGTCGGGGTACGGACACGTGTGGGGGGGCGTGTGCGGCGTACGGCGCGGCATGCCGTGAGGCTAGGCCTCAGGCTTCGTGCCTGGCGGCCCGGCGAAGGGCCGGAGCTAGGGTTAGGGTTAGGTCCCCGGTGAGGCTGAGGCTCGAGGTCGGGGTACGGACACGTGTGGGGGGGCGTGTGCGGCGTAGGGCGCGGCATGCCGTGAGGCTAGGCCTCAGGCTTCAGGCCTGGCGGCCGGGCGAAGGGCCGGAGCTAGGGTTAGGGTTAGGCCCCCGGTGAGGCTGAGGCTCGAGGTCGGGGTACGGACACGTGTGGGGTTGCGTGTGCGGCGTAGGGCGCGGCATGCCGTGGGGCTAGGCCTCAGGCTTCGGGCCTGGCGGCCCGGCGAAGGGCCGGAGCTAGGGTTAGAGTTAGGCCCCCCGTGAGGCTGAGGCTCGAGGTCGGGGTACGGACACGTGTGGGGGGGCGTGTGCGGCGTTGGGCGCGGCATGCCGTGAGGCTAGGCCTCAGGCTTCAGGCCTGGCGGCCCGGCGAAGGGCCGGAGCTAGGGTTAGGGTTAGGCCCCCCGTGAGGCTGAGGCTCGAGGTCGGGGTACCTACACGTGTGGGGGGGCGTGTGCGGCGTAGGGCGCGGCATGCCGTGAGGCTAGGCCTCAGGCTTCAGGCCTGGCGGCCCGGCGAAGGGCCGGAGCTAGGGTTAGGGTTAGGCCCCCGGTGAGGCTGAGGCTCGAGGTCGGGGTACGGACACGTGTGGGCGGGCGTGTGCGGCGTAGGGCGCGGCATGCCGTGAGGCTAGGCCTCAGGCTTCAGGCCTGGCGGCCCGGCGAAGGGCCGGAGCTAGGGTTAGGGTTAGGCCCCCGGTGAGGCTGAGGCTCGAGGTCGGGGTACGGACACGTGTGGGGGGGCGTGTGCGGAGCAGGGCGCGGCATGCCGTGAGGCTAGGCCTCAGGCTTCAGGCCTGGCGGCCCGGCGAAGGGCCGGAGCTAGGGTTAGGGTTAGGCCCCCGGTGAGGCTGAGGCTCGAGGTCGGGGTACGGACACGTGTGGAGGGGCGTGTGCGGCGTAGGGCGTGGCATGCGGTGAGGCTAGGCCTCAGGCTTCAGGCCTGGCGGCCCGGCGAAGGGCCTGAGCTAGGGTTAGGGTTAGGCCCCCCGTGAGGCTGAGGCTCGAGGTCGGGGTACGGACACGTGTGGGGGGGCGTGTGCGGCGTAGGGCGCGGCATGCCGTGAGGCTAGGCCTCAGGCTTCAGGCCTGGCGGCCGGGCGAAGGGCCGGAGCTAGGTTTAGGGTTAGGCCCCCGGTGAGGCTGAGGCTCGAGGTCGGGGTACGGACACGTGTGGGGGGGCGTGTGCGGCGTAGGGCGCGGCATGCCGTGGGGCTAGGCCTCAGGCTTCAGGCCTGGCGGCCCGGCGAAGGGCCGGAGCTAGGGTTAGGGTTAGGCCCCCCGTGAGGCTGAGGCTCGAGGTCGGGGTACGGACACGTGTGGGGGGGCGTGTGCGGCGTAGGGCGCGGCATGCCGTGAGGCTAGGCCTCAGGCTTCAGGCCTGGCGGCCCGGCGAAGGGCCGGAGCTAGGGTTAGGGTTAGGCCCCCCGTGAGGCTGAGGCTCGAGGTCGGGGTACGGACACGTGTGGGGGGGCGTGTGCGGCGTAGGGCGCGGCATGCCGTGAGGCTAGGCCTCAGGCTTCAGGCCTGGCGGCCCGGCGAAGGGCCGGAGCTAGGGTTAGGGTTAGGCCCCCCGTGAGGCTGAGGCTCGAGGTCGGGGTACGGACACGTGTGGGGGGGCGTGTGCGGCGTAGGGCGCGGCATGCCGTGAGGCTAGGCCTCAGGCTTCAGGCCTGGCGGCCCGGCGAAGGGCCGGAGCTAGGGTTAGGGTTAGGCCCCCGGTGAGGCTGAGGCTCGAGGTCGGGGTACGGACACGTGTGGGGGGGCGTGTGCGGCGTAGGGCGCTGCATGCCGTGAGGCTAGGCCTCAGGCTTCAGGCCTGGCGGCCCGGCGAAAGGCCGGAGCTAGGGTTAGGGTTAGGCCCCCCGTGAGGCTGAGGCTCGAGGTCGGGGTACGGACACGTGTGGGGGGGCGTGTGCGGCGTAGGGCGCGGCATGCCGTGAGGCTAGGCCTCAGGCTTCAGGCCTGGCGGCCCGGCGAAGGGCCGGAGCTAGGGTTAGGGTTAGGCTCCCCGTGAGGCTGAGGCTCGAGGTCGGGGTACGGACACGTGTGGGGGGGCGTGTGCGGCGTAGGGCGCGGCATGCCGTGAGGCTAGGCCTCAGGCTTCAGGCCTGGCGGCCCGGCGAAGGGCCGGAGCTAGGGTTAGGGTTAGGCCCCCGGTGAGGCTGAGGCTCGAGGTCGGGGTACGGACACGTGTGGGGGGGCGTGTGCGGCGTAGGGCGCTGCATGCCGTGAGGCTAGGCCTCAGGCTTCAGGCCTGGCGGCCCGGCGAAAGGCCGGAGCTAGGGTTAGGGTTAGGCCCCCCGTGAGGCTGAGGCTCGAGGTCGGGGTACGGACACGTGTGGGGGGGCGTGTGCGGCGTAGGGCGCGGCATGCCGTGAGGCTAGGCCTCAGGCTTCAGGCCTGGCGGCCCGGCGAAGGGCCGGAGCTAGGGTTAGGGTTAGGCCCCCGGTGAGGCTGAGGCTCGAGGTCGGCGTACGGACACGTGTGGGGGGGCGTGTGCGGCGTAGGGCGTGGCATGCCGTGAGGCTATGCCTCAGGCTTCAGGCCTGGCGGCCCGGCGAAGGGCCGGAGCTAGGGTTAGGGTTAGGCCCCCGGTGAGGCTGAGGCTCGAGGTCGGGGTACGGACACGTGTGGGGGGGCGTGTGCGGCGTAGGGCGCGGCATGCCGTGACGCTAGTCCTCAGGCTTCAGGCCTGGCGGCCCGGCGAAGGGCCGGAGCTAGGGTTAGGGTTAGGCCCCCGGTGAGGCTGAGGCTCGAGGTCGGGGTACGGACACGTGTGGGCGGGCGTGTGCGGCGTAGGGCGCGGCATGCCGTGAGGCTAGGCCTCAGGCTTCAGGCCTGGCGGCCCGGCGAAGGGCCGGAGCTAGGGTTAGGGTTAGGCCCCCGGTGAGGCTGAGGCTCGAGGTCGGGGTACGGACACGTGTGGGGGGGCGTGTGCGGCGCAGGGCGCGGCATGCCGTGAGGCTAGGCCTCAGGCTTCAGGCCTGGCGGCCCGGCGAAGGGCCGGAGCTAGGGTTAGGGTTAGGCCCCCGGTGAGGCTGAGGCTCGAGGTCGGGGTACGGACACGTGTGGGGGTGCGTGTGCGGCGTAGGGCGCGGCATGCCGTGAGGCTAGGCCTCGGGCTTCAGGCCTGGCGGCCCGGCGAAGGGCCGGAGCTAGGGTTAGGGTTAGGCCCCCCGTGAGGCTGAGGCTCGAGGTCGGGGTACGGACACGTGTGGGGGGGCGTGTGCGGCATAGGGCGCGGCATGCCGTGAGGCTAGGCCTCAGGCTTCAGGCCTGGCGGCCCGGCGACGGGCCGGAGCTAGGGTTAGGGTTAGGCCCCTGTGAGGCTGAGGCTCGAGGTCGGGGTACGGACACGTGTGGGGGGGCGTGTGCGGCGTACGGCGCGGCATGCCGTGAGGCTAGGCCTCAGGCTTCGTGCCTGGCGGCCCGGCGAAGGGCCGGAGCTAGGGTTAGGGTTAGGTCCCCGGTGAGGCTGAGGCTCGAGGTCGGGGTACGGACACGTGTGGGGGGGCGTGTGCGGCGTAGGGCGCGGCATGCCGTGAGGCTAGGCCTCAGGCTTCAGGCCTGGCGGCCGGGCGAAGGGCCGGAGCTAGGGTTAGGGTTAGGCCCCCGGTGAGGCTGAGGCTCGAGGTCGGGGTACGGACACGTGTGGGGTTGCGTGTGCGGCGTAGGGCGCGGCATGCCGTGGGGCTAGGCCTCAGGCTTCGGGCCTGGCGGCCCGGCGAAGGGCCGGAGCTAGGGTTAGAGTTAGGCCCCCCGTGAGGCTGAGGCTCGAGGTCGGGGTACGGACACGTGTGGGGGGGCGTGTGCGGCGTTGGGCGCGGCATGCCGTGAGGCTAGGCCTCAGGCTTCAGGCCTGGCGGCCCGGCGAAGGGCCGGAGCTAGGGTTAGGGTTAGGCCCCCCGTGAGGCTGAGGCTCGAGGTCGGGGTACCTACACGTGTGGGGGGGCGTGTGCGGCGTAGGGCGCGGCATGCCGTGAGGCTAGGCCTCAGGCTTCAGGCCTGGCGGCCCGGCGAAGGGCCGGAGCTAGGGTTAGGGTTAGGCCCCCGGTGAGGCTGAGGCTCGAGGTCGGGGTACGGACACGTGTGGGCGGGCGTGTGCGGCGTAGGGCGCGGCATGCCGTGAGGCTAGGCCTCAGGCTTCAGGCCTGGCGGCCCGGCGAAGGGCCGGAGCTAGGGTTAGGGTTAGGCCCCCGGTGAGGCTGAGGCTCGAGGTCGGGGTACGGACACGTGTGGGGGGGCGTGTGCGGAGCAGGGCGCGGCATGCCGTGAGGCTAGGCCTCAGGCTTCAGGCCTGGCGGCCCGGCGAAGGGCCGGAGCTAGGGTTAGGGTTAGGCCCCCGGTGAGGCTGAGGCTCGAGGTCGGGGTACGGACACGTGTGGAGGGGCGTGTGCGGCGTAGGGCGTGGCATGCGGTGAGGCTAGGCCTCAGGCTTCAGGCCTGGCGGCCCGGCGAAGGGCCTGAGCTAGGGTTAGGGTTAGGCCCCCCGTGAGGCTGAGGCTCGAGGTCGGGGTACGGACACGTGTGGGGGGGCGTGTGCGGCATAGGGCGCGGCATGCCGTGAGGCTAGGCCTCAGGCTTCAGGCCTGGCGGCCCGGCGAAGGGCCGGAGCTAGGGTTAGGGTTAGGCCCCCGGTGACGCTGAGGCTCGAGGTCGGGGTACGGACACGTGTGGGGGGGCGTGTGCGGCGTAGGGCGCGGCATGCCGTGAGGCTAGGCCTCAGGCTTCGGGCCTGGCGGCCCGGCGAAGGGCCGGAGCTAGGGTTAGGGTTAGGACCCCGGTGAGGCTGAGGCTCGAGGTCGCGGTACGGACACGTGTGGGGGGGCGTGTGCGGCGTAGGGCGCGGCATGCCGTGAGGCTAGGCCTCAGGCTTCAGGCCTGGCGGCCGGGCGAAGGGCCGGAGCTAGGGTTAGGGTTAGGCCCCCGGTGAGGCTGAGGCTCGAGGTCGGGGTACGGACACGTGTGGGGGGGCGTGTGCGGCGTAGGGCGCGGCATGCCGTGGGGCTAGGCCTCAGGCTTCAGGCCTGGCGGCCCGGCGAAGGGCCGGAGCTAGGGTTAGGGTTAGGCCCCCCGTGAGGCTGAGGCTCGAGGTCGGGGTACGGACACGTGTGGGGGGGCGTGTGCGGCGTAGGGCGCGGCATGCCGTGAGGCTAGGCCTCAGGCTTCAGGCCTGGCGGCCCGGCGAAGGGCCGGAGCTAGGGTTAGGGTTAGGCCCCCCGTGAGGCTGAGGCTCGAGGTCGGGGTACGGACACGTGTGGGGGGGCGTGTGCGGCGTAGGGCGCGGCATGCCGTGAGGCTAGGCCTCAGGCTTCAGGCCTGGCGGCCCGGCGAAGGGCCGGAGCTAGGGTTAGGGTTAGGCCCCCCGTGAGGCTGAGGCTCGAGGTCGGGGTACGGACACGTGTGGGGGGGCGTGTGCGGCGTAGGGCGCGGCATGCCGTGAGGCTAGGCCTCAGGCTTCAGGCCTGGAGGCCCGGCGAAGGGCCGGAGCTAGGGTTAGGGTTAGGCCCCCGGTGAGGCTGAGGCTCGAGGTCGGGGTACGGACACGTGTGGGGGGGCGTGTGCGGCGTAGGGCGCTGCATGCCGTGAGGCTAGGCCTCAGGCTTCAGGCCTGGCGGCCCGGCGAAAGGCCGGAGCTAGGGTTAGGGTTAGGCCCCCCGTGAGGCTGAGGCTCGAGGTCGGGGTACGGACACGTGTGGGGGGGCGTGTGCGGCGTAGGGCGCGGCATGCCGTGAGGCTAGGCCTCAGGCTTCAGGCCTGGCGGCCCGGCGAAGGGCCGGAGCTAGGGTTAGGGTTAGGCTCCCCGTGAGGCTGAGGCTCGAGGTCGGGGTACGGACACGTGTGGGGGGGCGTGTGCGGCGTAGGGCGCGGCATGCCGTGAGGCTAGGCCTCAGGCTTCAGGCCTGGCGGCCCGGCGAAGGGCCGGAGCTAGGGTTAGGGTTAGGCCCCCGGTGAGGCTGAGGCTCGAGGTCGGGGTACGGACACGTGTGGGGGGGCGTGTGCGGCGTAGGGCGCTGCATGCCGTGAGGCTAGGCCTCAGGCTTCAGGCCTGGCGGCCCGGCGAAAGGCCGGAGCTAGGGTTAGGGTTAGGCCCCCCGTGAGGCTGAGGCTCGAGGTCGGGGTACGGACACGTGTGGGGGGGCGTGTGCGGCGTAGGGCGCGGCATGCCGTGAGGCTAGGCCTCAGGCTTCAGGCCTGGCGGCCCGGCGAAGGGCCGGAGCTAGGGTTAGGGTTAGGCTCCCCGTGAGGCTGAGGCTCGAGGTCGGGGTACGGACACGTGTGGGGGGGCGTGTGCGGCGTAGGGCGCGGCATTCCGTGAGGCTATGCCTCAGGCTTCAGGCCTGGCGGCCCGGCGAAGGGCCGGAGCTAGGGTTAGGGTTAGGCCCCCGGTGAGGCTGAGGCTCGAGGTCGGGGTACGGACACGTGTGGGGGGGCGTGTGCGGCGTAGGGCGCGGCATGCCGTGACGCTAGTCCTCAGGCTTCAGGCCTGGCGGCCCGGCGAAGGGCCGGAGCTAGGGTTAGGGTTAGGCCCCCGGTGAGGCTGAGGCTCAAGGTCGGGGTACGGACACGTGTGGGCGGGCGTGTGCGGCGTAGGGCGCGGCATGCCGTGAGGCTAGGCCTCAGGCTTCAGGCCTGGCGACCCGGCGAAGGGCCGGAGCTAGGGTTAGGGTTAGGCCCCCGGTGAGGCTGAGGCTCGAGGTCGGGGTACGGACACGTGTGGGGGGGCGTGTGCGGCGCAGGGCGCGGCATGCCGTGAGGCTAGGCCTCAGGCTTCAGGCCTGGCGGCCCGGCGAAGGGCCGGAGCTAGGGTTAGGGTTAGGCCCCCGGTGAGGCTGAGGCTCGAGGTCGGGGTACGGACACGTGTGGGGGTGCGTGTGCGGCGTAGGGCGCGGCATGCCGTGAGGCTAGGCCTCGGGCTTCAGGCCTGGCGGCCCGGCGAAGGGCCGGAGCTAGGGTTAGGGTTAGGCCCCCGGTGAGGCTGAGGCTCGAGGTCGGGGTACGGACACGTGTGGGGGGGCGTGTGCGGCATAGGGCGCGGCATGCCGTGAGGCTAGGCCTCAGGCTTCAGGCCTGGCGGCCCGGCGAAGGGCCGGAGCTAGGGTTAGGGTTAGGCCCCCGGTGAGGCTGAGGCTCGAGGTCGGGGTACGGACACGTGTGGGGTTGCGTGTGCGGCGTAGGGCGCTGCATGCCGTGAGGCTAGGCCTCAGGCTTCAGGCCTGGCGGCCCGGCGAAAGGCCGGAGCTAGGGTTAGGGTTAGGCCCCCCGTGAGGCTGAGGATCGAGGTCGGGGTACGGACACGTGTGGGGGGGCGTGTGCGGCGTAGGGCGCGGCATGCCGTGAGGCTAGGCCTCAGGCTTCAGGCCTGGCGGCACGGCGAAGAGCCAGAGCTAGGGTTAGGGTTAGGCCCCCGGTGAGGCTGAGGCTCGAGGTCGGCGTACGGACACGTGTGGGGGGGCGTGTGCGGCGTAGGGCGCGGCATGCCGTGAGGCTAGGCGTCAGGCTTCAGGCCTGGCGGCCCGGCGAAGGGCCGGAGCTAGGGTTAGGGTTAGGCTCCCCGTGAGGCTGAGGCTCGAGGTCGGGGTACGGACACGTGTGGGGGGGCGTGTGCGGCGTAGGGCGCGTCATGCCGTGAGGCTATGCCTCAGGCTTCAGGCCTGGCGGCCCGGCGAAAGGCCGGAGCTAGGGTTAGGGTTAGGCCCCCGGTGAGGCTGAGGCTCGAGGTCGGGGTACGGACACGTGTGGGGGGGCGTGTGTGGCGTAGGGCGCGGCATGCCGTGACGCTAGTCCTCAGGCTTCAGGCCTGGCGGCCCGGCGAAGGGCCGGAGCTAGGGTTAGGGTTAGGCCCCCGGTGAGGCTGAGGCTCGAGGTCGGGGTACGGATACGTGTGGGCGGGCGTGTGCGGCGTAGGGCGCGGCATGCCGTGAGGCTAGGCCTCAGGCTTCAGGCCTGGAGGCCCGGCGAACGGCCGGAGCTAGGGTTAGGGTTAGGCCCCCGGTGAGGCTGAGGCTCGAGGTCGGGGTACGGACACGTGTGGGGTGGCGTGTGCGGCGCAGGGCGCGGCATGCCGTGAGGCTAGGCCTCAGGCTTCAGGCCTGGCGGCCCGGCGAAGGGCCGGAGCTAGGGTTAGGGTTAGGCCCCCGGTGAGGCTGAGGCTCGAGGTCGGGGTACGGACACGTGTGGGGGGGCGTGTGCGGCGTAGGGCGCGGCATGCCGTGAGGCTAGGCCTCAGGCTTCAGGCCTGGCGGCCCGGCGAAGGGCCGGAGCTAGGGTTCGGGTTAGGCCCCCGGTGAGGCTGAGGCTCGAGGTCGGGGTACGGACACGTGTGGGGGGGCGTGTGCGGCGTAGGGCGCGGCATGCCGTGAGGCTAGGCGTCAGTCTTCAGGCCTGGCGGCCCGGCGAAGGGCCGGAGCTAGGGTTAGGGTTAGGCCCCCGGTGAGGCTGAGGCTCGAGGTCGGGGTACGGACACGTGTGGGGGGGCGTGTGCGGCGTAGGGCGCGGCATGCCGTGAGGCTAGGCCTCAGGCTTCAGGCCTGGCGGCCGGGCGAAGGGCCGGAGCTAGGGTTAGGTTTAGGCCCCCCGTGAGGCTGAGGCTCGAGGTCGGGGTACGGACACGTGTGGGGGGGCGTGCGCGGCGTAGGGCGCGGCATGCCGTGGGGCTAGGCCTCAGGCTTCAGGCCTGGCGGCCCGGCGAAGGGCCGGAGCTAGGGTTAGGGTTAGGCCCCCGGTGAGGCTGAGGCTCGAGGTCGGCGTACGGACACGTGTGGGGGGGCGTGTGCGGCGTAGGGCGCGGCATGCCGTGAGGCTAGGCGTCAGGCTTCAGGCCTGGCGGCCCGGCGAAGGGCCGGAGCTAGGGTTAGGGTTAGGCTCCCCGTGAGGCTGAGGCTCGAGGTCGGGGTACGGACACGTGTGGGGGGGCGTGTGCGGCGTAGGGCGCGTCATGCCGTGAGGCTATGCCTCAGGCTTCAGGCCTGGCGGCCCGGCGAAAGGCCGGAGCTAGGGTTAGGGTTAGGCCCCCGGTGAGGCTGAGGCTCGAGGTCGGGGTACGGACACGTGTGGGGGGGCGTGTGCGGCGTAGGGCGCGGCATGCCGTGACGCTAGTCCTCAGGCTTCAGGCCTGGCGGCCCGGCGAAGGGCCGGAGCTAGGGTTAGGGTTAGGCCCCCGGTGAGGCTGAGGCTCGAGGTCGGGGTACGGATACGTGTGGGCGGGCGTGTGCGGCGTAGGGCGCGGCATGCCGTGAGGCTAGGCCTCAGGCTTCAGGCCTGGAGGCCCGGCGAAGGGCCGGAGCTAGGGTTAGGGTTAGGCCCCCGGTGAGGCTGAGGCTCGAGGTCGGGGTACGGACACGTGTGGGGTGGCGTGTGCGGCGCAGGGCGCGGCATGCCGTGAGGCTAGGCCTCAGGCTTCAGGCCTGGCGGCCCGGCGAAGGGCCGGAGCTAGGGTTAGGGTTAGGCCCCCGGTGAGGCTGAGGCTCGAGGTCGGGGTACGGACACGTGTGGGGGGGCGTGTGCGGCGTAGGGCGCGGCATGCCGTGAGGCTAGGCCTCAGGCTTCAGGCCTGGCGGCCCGGCGAAGGGCCGGAGCTAGGGTTCGGGTTAGGCCCCCGGTGAGGCTGAGGCTCGAGGTCGGGGTACGGACACGTGTGGGGGGGCGTGTGCGGCGTAGGGCGCGGCATGCCGTGAGGCTAGGCGTCAGTCTTCAGGCCTGGCGGCCCGGCGAAGGGCCGGAGCTAGGGTTAGGGTTAGGCCCCCGGTGAGGCTGAGGCTCGAGGTCGGGGTACGGACACGTGTGGGGGGGCGTGTGCGGCGTAGGGCGCGGCATGCCGTGAGGCTAGGCCTCAGGCTTCAGGCCTGGCGGCCGGGCGAAGGGCCGGAGCTAGGGTTAGGTTTAGGCCCCCCGTGAGGCTGAGGCTCGAGGTCGGGGTACGGACACGTGTGGGGGGGGCGTGCGCGGCGTAGGGCGCGGCATGCCGTGGGGCTAGGCCTCAGGCTTCAGGCCTGGCGGCCCGGCGAAGGGCCGGAGCTAGGGTTAGGGTTAGGCCCCCGGTGAGGCTGAGGCTCGAGGTCGGGGTACGGACACGTGTGGGGGGGCGTGTGCGGCGTAGGGCGCTGCATGCCGTGAGGCTAGGCCTCAGGCTTCAGGCCTGGCGGCCCGGCGAAAGGCCGGAGCTAGGGTTAGGGTTAGGCCCCCCGTGAGGCTGAGGCTCGAGGTCGGGGTACGGACACGTGTGGGGGGGCGTGTGCGGCGTAGGGCGCGGCATGCCGTGAGGCTAGGCCTCAGGCTTCAGGCCTGGCGGCCCGGCGAAGGGCCGGAGCTAGGGTTAGGGTTAGGCCCCCGGTGAGGCTGAGGCTCGAGGTCGGCGTACGGACACGTGTGGGGGGGCGTGTGCGGCGTAGGGCGCGGCATGCCATGAGGCTATGCCTCAGGCTTCAGGCCTGGCGGCCCGGCGAAGGGCCGGAGCTAGGGTTAGGGTTAGGCCCCCGGTGAGGCTGAGGCTCGAGGTCGGGGTACGGACACGTGTGGGGGGGCGTGTGCGGCGTAGGGCGCGGCATGCCGTGACGCTAGTCCTCAGGCTTCAGGCCTGGCGGCCCGGCGAAGGGCCGGAGCTAGGGTTAGGGTCAGGCCCCCGGTGAGGCTGAGGCTCGAGGTCGGGGTACGGACACGTGTGGGCGGGCGTGTGCGGCGTAGGGCGCGGCATGCCGTGAGGCTAGGCCTCAGGCTTCAGGCCTGGCGGCCCGGCGAAGGGCCGGAGCTAGGGTTAGGGTTAGGCCCCCGGTGAGGCTGAGGCTCGAGGTCGGGGTACGGACACGTGTGGGGGGGCGTGTGCGGCGCAGGGCGTGGCATGCCGTGAGGCTAGGCCTCAGGCTTCAGGCCTGGCGGCCCGGCGAAGGGCCGGAGCTAGGGTTAGGGATAGGCCCCCGGTGAGGCTGAGGCTCGAGGTCGGGGTACGGACACGTGTGGGGGGGCGTGTGCGGCGTAGGGCGCGGCATGCCGTGAGGCTAGGCCTCAGGCTTCAGGCCTGGCGGCCCGGCGAAGGGCCGGAGCTAGGGTTAGGGTTAGGGCCCCCGTGAGGCTGAGGCTCGAGGTCGGGGTACGGACACGTGTGGGGGGGCGTGTGCGGCGTAGTGCGCGGCATGCCGTGAGGTTAGGACTCAGGCTTCAGGCCTGGCGGCCCGGCGAAGGGCCGGAGCTAGGGTTAGGGTTAGGCCCCCCGTGAGGCTGAGGCTGGAGGTCGGGGTACGGACACGTGTGGGGGGGCGTGTGCGGCGTAGGGCGCGGCATGCCGTGAGGCTAGGCCTCAGGCTTCAGGCCTGGCGGCCCGGCGAAGGGCCGGAGCTAGGGTTAGGGTTAGGCCCCCCGTGAGGCTGAGGCTCGAGGTCGGGGTACGGACACGTGTGGGGGGGCGTGTGCGGCGTAGGGCGCGGCATGCCGTGAGGCTAGGCCTCAGGCTTCAGGCCTGGCGGCCCGGCGAATGGCCGGAGCTAGGGTTAGGGTTTGGCCCCCGGTGAGGCTGAGGCTCGAGGTCGGGGTACGGACACGTGTGGGGGGGCGTGTGCGGCGTAGGGCGCCGCATGCCGTGAGGCTAGGCCTCAGGCTTCAGGCCTGGCGGCCCGGCGAAAGGCCGGAGCTAGGGTTAGGGTTAGGTCCCCCTTGAGGCTGAGGCTCGAGGTCGGGGTACGGACACGTGTGGGGGGGCGTGTGCAGCGTAGGGCGCGGCATGCCGTGAGGCTAGGCCTCAGGCTTCGGGCCTGGCGGCCCGGCGAAGGGACGGAGCTAGGGTTAGGGTTAGGCCCCCCGTGAGGCTGAGGCTCGAGGTCGGGGTACGGACACGTGTGGGGGGGCGTGTGCGGCGTAGGGCGCGGCATGCCGTGAGGCTAGGCCTCAGGCTTCAGGCCTGGCGGCCCGGGAAAGGGCCGGAGCTAGGGTTAGGGTTAGGCCCCCGGTGAGGCTGAGGCTCGAGGTCGGGGTACGGACACGTGTGGGGGGGCGTGTGCGGCGTAGGGCGCGGCATGCCGTGAGGCTAGGCCTCAGGCTTCAGGCCTGGCGGCCCGGCGAAGGGCCGGAGCTAGGGTTAGGGTTAGGCCCCCCGTGAGGCTGAGGCTCGAGGTCGGGGTACGGACACGTGTGGGGGGGCGTGTGCGGCGTAGGGCGCGGCATGCCGTGAGGCTAGGCCTCAGGCTTCAGGCCTGGCGGCCCGGCGAAAGGCCGGAGCTAGGGTTAGGGTTAGGCCCCCCGTGAGGCTGAGGCTCGAGGTCGGGGTACGGACACGTGTGGGGGGGCGTGTGCGGCGTAGGGCGCGGCATGCCGTGAGGCTAGGCGTCAGGCTTCAGGCCTGGCGGCCCGGCGAAGGGCCGGAGCTAGGGTTAGGGTTAGGCCCCCGGTGAGGCTGAGGCTCGAGGTCGGGGTACGGACACGTGTGGGGGGGCGTGTGCGGCGCAGGGCGCGGCATGCCGTGAGGCTAGGCCTCAGGCTTCAGGCCTGGCGGCCCGGCGAAGGGCCGGAGCTAGGGTTAGGGTTAGGCCCCCCATGAGGCTGAGGCTCGAGGTCGTGGTACGGACACGTGTGGGGGGGCGTGTGCGGCGTAGGGCGCTGCATGCCGTGAGGCTAGGCCTCAGGCTTCAGGCCTGGCGGCCCGGCGAAAGGCCGGAGCTAGGGTTAGGGTTAGGGCCCCCCGTGAGGCTGAGGATCGAGGTCGGGGTACGGACACGTGTGGGGGGGCGTGTGCGGCGTAGGGCGCGGCATGCCGTGAGGCTAGGCCTCAGGCTTCAGGCCTGGCGGCACGGCGAAGGGCCAGAGCTAGGGTTAGGGTTAGGCCCCCGGTGAGGCTGAGGCTCGAGGTCGGCGTTCGGACACGTGTGGGGGGGCGTGTGCGGCGTAGGGCGCGGCATGCCGTGAGGCTAGGCGTCAGGCTTCAGGCCTGGCGGCCCGGCGAAGGGCCGGAGCTAGGGTTAGGGTTAGGCTCCCCGTGAGGCTGAGGCTCGAGGTCGGGGTACGGACACGTGTGGGGGGGCGTGTGCGGCGTAGGGCGCGGCATGCCGTGAGGCTATGCCTCAGGCTTCAGGGCTGGCGGCCCGGCGAAGGGCCGGAGCTAGGGTTAGGGTTAGGCCCCCGGTGAGGCTGAGGCTCGAGGTCGGGGTACGGACACGTGTGGGGGGGCGTGTGCGGCGTAGGGCGCGGCATGCCGTGACGCTAGTCCTCAGGCTTCAGGCCTGGCGGCCCGGCGAAGGGCCGGAGCTAGGGTTAGGGTTAGGCCCCCGGTGAGGCTGAGGCTCGAGGTCGGGGTACGGACACGTGTGGGCGGGCGTGTGCGGCGTAGGGCGTGGCATGCCGTGAGGTTAGGACTCAGGCTTCAGGCCTGGCGGCCCGGCGAAGGGCCGGAGCTAGGGTTAGGGTTAGGCCCCCCGTGAGGCTGAGGCTCGAGGTCGGGGTACGGACACGTGTGTGGGGGCGTGTGCGGCGTAGGGCGCGGCATGCCGTGAGGCTAGGCCTCAGGCTTCAGGCCTGGCGGCCCGGCGAAGGGCCGGAGCTAGGGTTAGGGTTAGGCCCCCGGTGAGGCTGAGGCTCGAGGTCAGGGTACGGACACGTGTGGGGGGGCGTGTGCGGCGTAGGGCGCGGCATGCCGTGAGGCTAGGCCTCAGGCTTCAGGCCTGGCGGCCCGGCGAATGGCCGGAGCTAGGGTTAGGGTTTGGCCCCCGGTGAGGCTGAGGCTCGAGGTCGGGGTACGGACACGTGTGGGGGGGCGTGTGCGGCGTAGGGCGCCGCATGCCGTGAGGCTAGGCCTCAGGCTTCAGGCCTGGCGGCCCGGCGAAAGGCCGGAGCTAGGGTTAGGGTTAGGTCCCCCTTGAGGCTGAGGCTCGAGGTCGGGGTACGGACACGTGTGGGGGGGCGTGTGCAGCGTAGGGCGCGGCATGCCGTGAGGCTAGGCCTCAGGCTTCGGGCCTAGCGGCCCGGCGAAGGGACGGAGCTAGGGTTAGGGTTAGGCCCCCCGTGAGGCTGAGGCTCGAGGTCGGGGTACGGACACGTGTGGGGGGGCGTGTGCGGCGTAGGGCGCGGCATGCCGTGAGGCTAGGCCTCAGGCTTCAGGCCTGGCGGCCCGGGAAAGGGCCGGAGCTAGGGTTAGGGTTAGGCCCCCGGTGAGGCTGAGGCTCGAGGTCGGGGTACGGACACGTGTGGGGGGGCGTGTGCGGCGTAGGGCGCGGCATGCCGTGAGGCTAGGCCTCAGGCTTCAGGCCTGGCGGCCCGGCGAAGGGCCGGAGCTAGGGTTAGGGTTAGGCCCCCCGTGAGGCTGAGGCTCGAGGTCGGGGTACGGACACGTGTGGGGGGGCGTGTGCGGCGTAGGGCGCGGCATGCCGTGAGGCTAGGCCTCAGGCTTCAGGCCTGGCGGCCCGGCGAAAGGCCGGAGCTAGGGTTAGGGTTAGGCCCCCCGTGAGGCTGAGGCTCGAGGTCGGGGTACGGACACGTGTGGGGGGGCGTGTGCGGCGTAGGGCGCGGCATGCCGTGAGGCTAGGCCTCAGGCTTCAGGCCTGGCGGCCCGGCGAAGGGCCGGAGCTAGGGTTAGGGTTAGGCCCCCGGTGAGGCTGAGGCTCGAGGTCGGGGTACGGACACGTGTGGGGGGGCGTGTGCGGCGCAGGGCGCGGCATGCCGTGAGGCTAGGCCTCAGGCTTCAGGCCTGGCGGCCCGGCGAAGGGCCGGAGCTAGGGTTAGGGTTAGGCCCCCCATGAGGCTGAGGCTCGAGGTCGTGGTACGGACACGTGTGGGGGGGCGTGTGCGGCGTAGGGCGCTGCATGCCGTGAGGCTAGGCCTCAGGCTTCAGGCCTGGCGGCCCGGCGAAAGGCCGGAGCTAGGGTTAGGGTTAGGCCCCCCGTGAGGCTGAGGATCGAGGTCGGGGTACGGACACGTGTGGGGGGGCGTGTGCGGCGTAGGGCGCGGCATGCCGTGAGGCTAGGCCTCAGGCTTCAGGCCTGGCGGCACGGCGAAGGGCCGGAGCTAGGGTTAGGGTTAGGCCCCCGGTGAGGCTGAGGCTCGAGGTCGGCGTACGGACACGTGTGGGGGGGCGTGTGCGGCGTAGGGCGCGGCATGCCGTGAGGCTAGGCGTCAGGCTTCAGGCCTGGCGGCCCGGCGAAGGGCCGGAGCTAGGGTTAGGGTTAGGCTCCCCGTGAGGCTGAGGCTCGAGGTCGGGGTACGGACACGTGTGGGGGGGCGTGTGCGGCGTAGGGCGCGGCATGCCGTGAGGCTATGCCTCAGGCTTCAGGCCTGGCGGCCCGGCGAAGGGCCGGAGCTAGGGTTAGGGTTAGGCCCCCGGTGAGGCTGAGGCTCGAGTCGGGGTACGGACACGTGTGGGGGGGGCGTGTGCGGCGTAGGGCGCGGCATGCCGTGACGCTAGTCCTCAGGCTTCAGGCCTGGCGGCCCGGCGAAGGGCCGGAGCTAGGGTTAGGGTTAGGCCCCCGGTGAGGCTGAGGCTCGAGGTCGGGGTACGGACACGTGTGGGCGGGGCCGTGTGCGGCGTAGGGCGTGGCATGCCGAGAGGCTAGGCCTCAGGCTTCAGGCCTGGCGGCCCGGCGAAGGGCCGGAGCTAGGGTTAGGGTTAGGCCCCCGGTGAGGCTGAGGCTCGAGGTCGGGGTACGGACCACGTGTGGGGTGGCGTGTGCGGCGCAGGGCGCGGCATGCCGTGAGGCTAGGCCTCAGGCTTCAGGCCTGGCGGCCCGGCGAAGGGCCGGAGCTAGGGTTAGGGTTAGGCCCCCGGTGAGGCTGAGGCTCGAGGTCGGGGTACGGACACGTGTGGGGGGGCGTGTGCGGCGTAGGGCGCGGCATGCCGTGAGGCTAGGCCTCAGGCTTCAGGCCTGGCGGCCCGGCGAAGGGCCGGAGCT
The DNA here is from genome assembly GCF_026419965.1 of Kogia breviceps. NCBI lineage: Eukaryota > Metazoa > Chordata > Mammalia > Artiodactyla > Physeteridae > Kogia > Kogia breviceps. The sequence goes on along the minus strand of NW_026711676.1, from coordinate 2,757 downwards.
AGGGTTAGGGTTAGGCCCCCGGTGAGGCTGAGGCTCGAGGTCGGGTACGGACACGTGTGGGGGGGGCCGTGTGCGGCGTAGGGCGCGGCATGCCGTGAGGCTAGGCCTCAGGCTTCAGGCCTGGCGGCCGGGCGAAGGGCCGGAGCTAGGGTTAGGTTTAGGCCCCCCGTGAGGCTGAGGCTCGAGGTCGGGGTACGGAAACGTGTGGGGGGGGCGTGCGCGGCGTAGGGCGCGGCATGCCGTGGGGCTAGGCCTCAGGCTTCAGGCCTGGCGGCCCGGCGAAGGGCCGGAGCTAGGGTTAGGGTTAGGCCCCCGGTGAGGCTGAGGCTCGAGGTCGGGGTACGGACACGTGTGGGGGGGGCGTGTGCGGCGTAGGGCGCTGCATGCCGTGAGGCTAGGCCTCAGGCTTCAGGCCTGGCGGCCCGGCGAAAGGCCGGAGCTAGGGTTAGGGTTAGGCCCCCCGTGAGGCTGAGGCTCGAGGTCGGGGTACGGACACGTGTGGGGGGGCGTGTGCGGCGTAGGGCGCGGCATGCCGTGAGGTTAGGCCTCAGGCTTCAGGCCTGGCGGCCCGGCGAAGGGCCGGAGCTAGGGTTAGGGTTAGGCCCCCGGGGAGGCTGAGGCTCGAGGTCGGCGTACGGACACGTGTGGGGGGGGGCGTGTGCGGCGCAGGGCGCGGGCATGCCATGAGGCTATGCCTCAGGCTTCAGGCCTGGCGGCCCGGCGAAGGGCCGGAGCTAGGGTTAGGGTTAGGCCCCCGGTGAGGCTGAGGCTCGAGGTCGGGGTACGGACACGTGTGGGGGGGCGTGTGCGGCGTAGGGCGCGGCATGCCGTGACGCTAGTCCTCAGGCTTCAGGCCTGGCGGCCCGGCGAAGGGCCGGAGCTAGGGTTAGGGTTAGGCCCCCGGTGAGGCTGAGGCTCGAGGTCGGGGTACGGACACGTGTGGGGGGGCGTGTGCGGCGCAGGGCGCGGCATGCCGTGAGGCTAGGCCTCAGGCTTCAGGCCTGGCGGCCCGGCGAAGGGCCGGAGCTAGGGTTAGGGTTAGGCCCCCCGGTGAGGCTGAGGCTCGAGGTCGGGGTACGGACACGTGTGGGGGGGCGTGTGCGGCGTAGGGCGCGGCATGCCGTGACGCTAGTCCTCAGGCTTCAGGCCTGGCGGCCCGGCGAAGGGCCGAGCTAGGGTTAGGGTCAGGCCCCCGGTGAGGCTGAGGCTCGAGGTCGGGGTACGGACACGTGTGGGGCGGGCGTGTGCGGCGTAGGGCGCGGCATGCCGTGAGGCTAGGCCTCAGGCTTCAGGCCTGGCGGCCCGGCGAAGGGCCGGAGCTAGGGTTAGGGTTAGGCCCCCGGTGAGGCTGAGGCTCGAGGTCGGGGGTACGGACACGTGTGGGGGGGCGTGTGCGGCGCAGGGCGCGGCATGCCGTGAGGCTAGGCCTCAGGCTTCAGGCCTGGCGGCCCGGCGAAGGGCCGGAGCTAGGGTTAGCGGATAGGCCCCCGGTGAGGCTGAGGCTCGAGGTCGGGGTACGGACACGTGTGGGGGGGCGTGTGCGGCGTAGGGCGCGGCATGCCGTGAGGCTAGGCCTCAGGCTTCAGGCCTGGCGGCCCGGCGAAGGGCCGGAGCTAGGGTTAGGGTTAGGGCCCCCGTGAGGCTGAGGCTCGAGGTCGGGGTACGGACACGTGTGGGGGGGCGTGTGCGGCGTAGGGCGCGGCATGCCGTGAGGCTAGGCCTCAGGCTTCAGGCCTGGCGGCCCGGCGAAGGGCCGGAGCTAGGGTTAGGGTTAGGCCCCCCGTGAGGCTGAGGCTCGAGGGTCGGGGTACGGACACGTGTGGGGGGGCGTGTGCGGCGTAGGGCGCGGCATGCCGTGAGGCTAGGCCTCAGGCTTCAGGCCTGGCGGCCCGGCGAATGGCCGGAGCTAGGGTTAGGGTTAGGCCCCCGGTGAGGCTGAGGCTCGAGGTCGGGGTACGGACACGTGTGGGGGGGCGTGTGCGGCGTAGGGCGCCGCATGCCGTGAGGCTAGGCCTCAGGCTTCAGGCCTGGCGGCCCGGCGAAAGGCCGGAGCTAGGGTTAGGGGTTAGGTCCCCCTTGAGGCTGAGGCTCGAGGTCGGGGTACGGACACGTGTGGGGGGGCGTGTGTAGCGTAGGGCGCGGCATGCCGTGAGGCTAGGCCTCAGGCTTCGGGCCTGGCGGCCCGGCGAAGGGACGGAGCTAGGGTTAGGGTTAGGCCCCCCCGTGAGGCTGAGGCTCGAGGTCGGGGTACGGACACGTGTGGGGGGGCGTGTGCGGCGTAGGGCGCGGCATGCCGTGAGGCTAGGCCTCAGGCTTCAGGCCTGGCGGCCCGGGAAAGGGCCGGAGCTAGGGTTAGGGTTAGGCCCCCGGTGAGGCTGAGGCTCGAGGTCGGGGTACGGACACGTGTGGGGGGGCGTGTGCGGCGTAGGGCGCGGCATGCCGTGAGGCTAGGCCTCAGGCTTCAGGCCTGGCGGCCCGGCGAAGGGCCGGAGCTAGGGTTAGGTTTAGGCCCCCCGTGAGGGCTGAGGCTCGAGGTCGGGGTACGGACACGTGTGGGGGGGGCGTGTGCGGCGTAGGGCGCGGCATGCCGTGAGGCTAGGCCTCAGGCTTCAGGCCTGGCGGCCCGGCGAAAGGCCGGAGCTAGGGTTAGGGTTAGGCCCCCCGTGAGGCTGAGGCTCGAGGTCGGGGTACGGACACGTGTGGGGGGGCGTGTGCGGCGTAGGGCGCGGCATGCCGTGAGGCTAGGCGTCAGGCTTC
>NW_026711675.1:0-83705 GCF_026419965.1 Kogia breviceps | reverse complement strand
TAGAGAAACAGATTCTTTATGACGAAATTCTTTCATCATATTAATATTGGTTTCGTAAAAAAAATAATTTTTAAACTCTTGTTAACCTTAAACAAAGTGTACTCAACTGCTGTGGAATATTCCTTCATAGCAGCGTGCATGGTTCACTTTTACATTCTTGTGTGTTGGCCTTCAGGGTTCTTGCAGGAATGGCTCCTCTTATGCTAACTAAATCATCCCTGATGCTGAACATAAATAAGGCGCTGAAATTACTCCCGATGCTCTGAACCTGTCCCTAACTACGGCCTGGAGACTCGTGCTAAACCAGGCCCTGACACTGTCCCAAACCAAGACCCTGACATTACACGTAACTCGGACCCTGACACTACTCCTAGCTCAGTCCCTGACACTGTAACTAACAAAGCCCATAATGATATTCCTAACTCAGACCCTGACACTGACTCTAATTAAGGCCCTACTGCCGCCAATATCTAAAGTCCTGATGCTATCCTGAGTTAATATCCTGACCCAGGTCTTACCAAGGTCCTGAAACTGACCCAAAGTAAGCCTTGATGCTGTCTGAAAATGAGGCCCTGAGGCTCTCCCTAACAGAGGCCCTGATAATGTCTTTAGTGAAGACCCTCACGCTGATCCCACAGAGGCCCTTCTGCTGCTCCTAAGTCATGCCCTGACAGTGTCCCGAACTCAGGCCCTAAACATAAGCCTCACTTAGGCCCTGTGGCTGTACCTTCCTTATGCTCTGACGCTGTCTGTATAGGAAGCCCTGGCAGTGGTCCTGATTTAGGCCCTCACGCTGGTCCAAAGTAAGGCCCTGAGGCTCTCAATAAAGAAGGTCTTCACGATATTCCTGGGTCATTTCGTGACGCTATCCCTGGCCCGGAACCTGACTCTGTCCCAAGCTCATGTCCTGCATCTTATCCTAAATGAAACCCTAATACTCTCCCTAACTAAGCCCTGACTAATCCGAACAAAGGCCTTGATACTATCTCTCACTAAAGCCCAGAATCTGTCCCTAACATGGGACCTGTTGCAATCAATAACTAAAATCCGGAAACTGTCCTGAGGTAATTTCCTGACACATTTCTATGCAGGATCCTGACACTGTCCCAAACCGGTCGGTGTAATTAAATGAAGACATGATGCTGTGCCTAACTCAGGCCCTGAAGCTTTCCCTAAGTGAGGCCTTGATTCTGTGACTCACTCAAGGCCTGCTCATGTCTTTCACTATGACCTTTCGCTGATCCAACCAAGGTGTTTATGCTGCTCCTAAGTCGTACCCTGACTGTGTCTGCAGCTAGGGGGCTGACGCTAGGCCTCACTCAGGCCTTGACGTTCTCCATAAGTCAGGTCTGAATCTGTCCCTACCGAAAATCTTGACGCAGGTCCTAAATTTTAGGCCTTGATTCTCTAAGTAACTAAGGTCTTGACACCAAATCCAGGTCATTAACTGACACTACCCCTAGACCTTAATCTAATCTTGACTTTAGCTAATGTCAAGTTTAGGGAAAGAGATTCTTTACGATGAAATTCTTTCATCATATGAATATTGGTTTCTTAAAACAATAATTTTTAAACTCTTGTTAACCTTAAACAAAGTGTACTCAACTGCTGTGGAATATTCCTTCATAGCAGCGTGCATGGTTCACTTTTACATTCTTGTGTGTTGGCCTTCAGGGTTCTTGCAGGAATGGCTCCTCTTATGCTAACTAAATCCTCCCTGATGCTGAACATAAATAAGGCGCTGAAATTACTTCCGATGCTGTGAACCGCTCCCTAACTACGGCCTGGAGACTCGTGCTAACCCAGGCGCTGACACTGTCCCTAACCAAGACCCTGACATTACACGTAACTCGGACCCTGACACTACTCCTAGCTCACTCCCTGACACTATACCTGACAAAGGCCATAATGATATTCCTAACTCAGACCCTGACACTGACTCTAACTAAGGCCCTACTGCCGCCAATATCTAAAGTCCTGATACTATCCTGAGTTAATATCCTGACCCAGGTCTTACCAAGGACCTGAAACTGACCCAAAGTAAGCCTTGATGCTGTCCGAAAATGAGGTCCTGAGGCTCTCCCTAACAGAGGCCCTGATAATGTCTTTAATGAAGACCCTCAGGCTGATCCCACAGAGGCCCTTCTGCTGCTCCTAAGTCATGCCCTGACACTTTCCCTAACTCAGATCCTAAAGATAGGCCTCACTTAGGCACTTGGGCTGTACCTTACTTAGGCTCTGATGCTGTCCTTATATGAAGCCAGGGCAGTGGTCGTGATTTAGGGCCTGACTCTGGTCCTAAGTCAGGCCCCGATGCTCTCAATAACTAAGGTTTTAACGCTTTCTCTTGGTCGTTTCCTGACACTATCCCTGGCCCGGAACCTGACTCTGTCCCAAGCTCATGTCCTGCATCTTATCCTAAATGAAACCCTAACACTCTCCGTAACTAGGGCCCTGAATAATCCTGCCTAAGGCCTTGACACGACTTCTCACTAAGGCCCGGAACCTGACATTGTCCCTAGAAAAGGCCCTGACTATACCTAACAAAGGCTATAATGCTAGTCCTAACTCAGGCCCTGACACTGTTTCTAACTAAAGCCCAGCTGCCGCCAATATCTAAAATCCTGATATTATCCTGAGTTAATATCCTGACCCAGGTCTTACTAAGGTCCTGAAACTGACCCAAAGTAAGCCTTGATGCTGTCTGAAAATGAGGCCCTGAGGCTCTCCCTAACAGAGGCCCTGATAATGTCTTTAGTGAAGACCCTCACGCTGATGCCACAGAGGCCCTTCTGCTGCTCCTAAGTCATGCCCTGACAGTGTCCCGAACTCAGGCCCTAAAGATAAGCCTCACTTAGGCCCTTTGGCTGTACCTTCCTTATGCTCTGACGCTGTCTGTATAGGAAGCCCTGGCAGTGGTCCTGATTTAGACCCTCACGCTGGTCCTAAGTAAGGCCCTGAGGCTCTCAATAACGACGGTCTTCATGCTTTTCCTGGGTCATTTCGTGACGCTATCCCTGGCCTGGAACCTGACTCTGTCCCAAGCTCATGTCCTGCATCTTATCCTAAATGAAACCCTAATAGTATCCCTAACTAAGCCCTGACTAATCCGAACAAAGGCCTTGACACTATCTCTCACTAAAGCCCGGAATCTCTCCCTAACATGGGACCTGTTGCAATCAATAACTAAAACCCAGACACTGTCCTGAGCTAATATCCTGACTCATTTCTATCCACTGTTCTGATACTTTCCAAAAGAAAGCCTGTTGCCGTCCTTAAGTGAAGACCTGAGGCTGTTCCTAACTCAGGCCCTGAAGCTTTCCCTAACTGAGGCCTTGATTCTGTGACTAACACAGGCCCTGTTCATGTCTTTCACTATGACCTGCATGCTGACCCCACAAAGGCCCTGATGCTGTTCCTACGTCATGCCCTGACTGTGTCTCCAGCAGGTGGGCTGGCACTAGGCCTCACTCAGGCCTAGACGTTCTCCCTAAGTCAGGCTCTGACGCTGTCCCTACCCGAAGCCCTGACACAGGTCCTAAATTAGGCCCTGATTCTCTAAATAACTAAGGTCTTGACACCAACCCAGGTCATTTTCTGACACTATCCCTGGCTCGGATCATGAGTCTGTCCCAAGCTCATGTCCTGCATCTTATCCTAAATGAAACCCTAATAGTATCCCTAACTAAGCCCTGACTAATCCGAACAAAGGCCTTGACACTATCTCTCACTAAAGCCCGGAATCTGTCCCTAACATGGCACCTGTTGCAATCAATAACTAAAATCCGGACACTGTCCTGAGGTAATTTCCTGACACATTTCTATGCACGATCCTGACACTGTCCCAAACCGGTCGGTGTCTGTAAGTGAAGACCTGACACTGTGCCTAACTCAGGCCCTGAAGCTTTCCCTAAGTGAGGCCTTGATTCTGTGACTCACTCAAGGCCTGCTCATGTCTTTCACTATGACCTTTCGCTGACCCAACCAAGGTGTTTATGCTGCTCCTAAGTCGTACCCTGACTGTGTCTGCAGCTAGGGGGCTGACGCTAGGCCTCACTCAGGCCCTGACGTTCTCCATAAGTCAGGTCTGACGCTGTCCCTACCGAAAATCTTGACGCAGGTCCTAAATTTTAGGCCTTGATTCTCTAAGTAACTAAGGTCTTGACACCAAATCTAGGTCATTAACTGACACTACCCCTAGACCTTAATCTAATCTTGACTTTAGCTAATGTCAAGTTTAGGGAAAGAGATTCTTTACGATGAAATTCTTTCATCATATGAATATTGGTTTCTTAAAACAATAATTTTTAAACTCTTGTTAACCTTAAACAAAGTGTACTCAACTGCTGTGGAATATTCCTTCATAGCAGCGTGCATGGTTTACTTTTACATTCTTGTGTGTTGGCCTTCAGTGTTCTTGCAGGAATGGCTCCTCTTATGCTAACTAAATCATCCCTGATGCTGAACATAAATAAGGCGCTGAAATTACTCCCGATGCTCTGAACCTGTCCCTAACTACGGCCTGGAGACTCGTGCTAAACCAGGCCCTGACACTGTCCCAAACCAAGACCCTGACATTACACGTAACTCGGACCCTGACACTACTCCTAGCTCAGTCCCTGACACTATTACCTAACAAAGCCCATAATGATATTCCTAACTCAGACCCTGACACTGACTCTAACTAAGGCCCTACTGCCGCCAATATCTAAAGTCCTGATGCTATCCTGAGTTAATATCCTGACCCAGGTCTTACCAAGGTCCTGAAACTGACCCAAAGTAAGCCTTGCTGCTGTCTGAAAATGAGGCCCTGAGGCTCTCCCTAACAGAGGCCCTGATAATGTCTTTAGTGAAGACCCTCACGCTGATCCCACAGAGGCCCTTCTGCTGCTCCTAAGTCATGCCCTGACACTTTCCCTAACTCAGATCCTAAAGATAGGCCTCACTTAGGCACTTGGGCTGTACCTTACTTAGGCTCTGATGCTGTCCTTATATGAAGCAGGGGCAGTGGTCGTGATTTAGGGCCTGACTCTGGTCCTAAGTCAGGCCCCGATGCTCTCAATAACTAAGGTTTTAACGCTTTCTCTTGGTCGTTTCCTGACACTATCCCTGGCCCGGAACCTGACTCTGTCCCAAGCTCATGTCCTGCATCTTATCCTAAATGAAACCCTAACACTCTCCGTAACTAGGGCCCTGAATAATCCTGCCTAAGGCCTTGACACGACTTCTCACTAAGGCCCGGAACCTGACATTGTCCCTAGAAAAGGCCCTGACTATACCTAACAAAGGCTATAATGCTAGTCCTAACTCAGGCCCTGACACTGTTTCTAACTAAAGCCCAGCTGCCGCCAATATCTAAAATCCTGATACTATCCTGAGTTAATATCCTGACCCAGGTCTTACCAAGGTCCTGAAACTGACCCAAAGTAAGCCTTGATGCTGTCCATAAATGAGGCCCTGAGGCTCTCCCTAACAGAGGCCCTGATAATGTCTTTAATGAAGAACCTGACGCTGATCCCAGAGAGGCCCTTCTGCTGCTCCTAAGTCATGCCCTGACAGTGTCCCGAACTCAGGCCCTAAAGATAAGCCTCACTTAGGCCCTTTGGCTGTACCTTCCTTATGCTCTGACGCTGTCTGTATAGGAAGCCCTGGCAGTGGTCCTGATTTAGGCCCTCACGCTGGTCCTAAGTAAGGCCCTGAGGCTCTCAATAACGAAGGTCTTCACGCTTTTCCTGGGTCATTTCGTGACGCTATCCCTGGCCCGGAACCTGACTCTGTCCCAAGCTCATGTCCTGCATCTTATCCTAAATGAAACCCTAATAGTATCCCTAACTAAGCCCTGACCAATCCGAACAAAGGCCTTGACACTATCTCTCACTAAAGCCCGGAATCTGTCCCTAACATGGCACCTGTTGCAATCAATAACTAAAATCCGGACACTGTCCTGAGATAATTTCCTGACACATTTCTATGCACGATCCTGACACTGTCCCAAACCGGTCGGTGTCTTTAAGTGAAGACCTGACACTGTGCCTAACTCAGGCCCTGAAGCTTTCCCTAACGGAGGCCTTGATTCTATGACTCACTCAAGGCCTGCTCATGTCTTTCACTATGACCTTTCGCTGACCCAACCAAGGTGTTTATGCTGCTCCTAAGTCGTACCCTGACTGTGTCTGCAGCTAGGAGGCTGACGCTAGGCCTCACTCAGGCCTTGACGTTCTCCATAAGTCAGGTCTGAATCTGTCCCTACCGAAAATCTTGACGCAGGTCCTAAATTTTAGGCCTTGATTCTCTAAGTAACTAAGGTCTTGACACCAAATCCAGGTCATTAACTGACACTACCCCTAGACCTTAATCTAATCTTGACTTTAGCTAATGTCAAGTTTAGGGAAAGAGATTCTTTACGATGAAATTCTTTCATCATATGAATATTGGTTTCTTAAAACAATAATTTTTAAACTCTTGTTAACCTTAAACAAAGTGTACTCAACTGCTGTGGAATATTCCTTCATAGCAGCGTGCATGGTTCACTTTTACATTCTTGTGTGTTGGCCTTCAGGGTTCTTGCAGGAATGGCTCCTCTTATGCTAACTAAATCATCCCTGATGCTGAACATAAATAAGGCGCTGAAATTACTCCCGATGCTGTGAACCGCTCCCTAACTACGGCCTGGAGACTCGTGCTAACCCAGGCGCTGACACTGTCCCTAACCAAGACCCTGACATTACACGTAACTCGGACCCTGACACTACTCCTAGCTCACTCCCTGACACTATACCTGACAAAGGCCATAATGATATTCCTAACTCAGACCCTGACACTGACTCTAACTAAGGCCCTGCTGCCGCCAATATCTAAAGTCTTGATGCTATCCTGAGTTAATATCCTGACCCAGGTCTTACCAAGGTCCTGAAACTGACCCAAAGTAAGCCTTGATGCTGTCTGAAAATGAGGCCCTGAGGCTCTCCCTAACAGAGGCCCTGATAATGTCTTTAGTGAAGACCCTCACGCTGATCCCACAGAGGCCCTTCTGCTGCTCCTAAGTCATGCCCTGACACTTTCCCTAACTCAGATCCTAAAGATAGGCCTCACTTAGGCACTTGGGCTGTACCTTACTTAGGCTGTGATGATGTCCTTATATGAAGCAGGGGCAGTGGTCGTGATTTAGGGCCTGACTCTGGTCCTAAGTCAGGCCCCGATGCTCTCAATAACTAAGGTTTTAACGCTTTCTCTTGGTCGTTTCCTGACACTATCCCTGGCCCGGAACCTGACTCTGTCCCAAGCTCATGTCCTGCATCTTATCCTAAATGAAACCCTAACACTCTCCGTAACTAGGGCCCTGAATAATCCTGCCTAAGGCCTTGACACGACTTCTCACTAAGGCCCGGAACCTGACATTGTCCCTAGAAAAGGCCCTGACTATACCTAACAAAGGCTATAATGCTAGTCCTAACTCAGGCCCTGACACTGTTTCTAACTAAAGCCCAGCTGCCGCCAATATCTAAAATCCTGATACTATCCTGAGTTAATATCCTGACCCAGGTCTTACCAAGGTCCTGAAACTGACCCAAAGTAAGCCTTGATGCTGTCTGAAAATGAGGCCCTGAGGCTCTCCCTAACAGAGGCCCTGATAATGTCTTTAGTGAAGACCCTCACGCTGATCCCACAGAGGCCCTTCTGCTGCTCCTAAGTCATGCCCTGACAGTGTCCCGAACTCAGGCCCTAAAGATAAGCCTCACTTAGGCCCTTTGGCTGTACCTTCCTTATGCTCTGACGCTGTCTGTATAGGAAGCCCTGGCAGTGGTCCTGATTTAGGCCCTCACACTGGTCCTAAGTAAGGCCCCGAGGCTCTCAATAACGAAGGTCTTCACGCTTTTCCTGGGTCATTTCGTGACGCTATCCCTGGCCCGGAACCTGACTCTGTCCCAAGCTCATGTCCTGCATCTTATCCTAAATGAAACCCTAATACTCTCCCTAACTAAGCCCTGAATAAACCTAACAAAGGCCTTCACACTATCTCTCACGAGCGCCCGGAATCTGTCCCTAATGGTCCCTGCTGCAATTAATAACTAAAAATAGGACACTGTCCTGAGCTAATATCCTGACACATTTCTAGCCACTGTTCTGATACTTTCCAAAAGAAAGCCTGTTGCCGTCCTTAAGTGAAGACCTGAGGCTGTTCCTAACTCAGGCCCTGAAGCTTTCCCTAACTGAGGCCTTGATTCTGTGACTAACACAGGCCCTGTTCATGTCTTTCACTATGACCTGCATGCTGACCCCACAAAGGCCCTGATGCTGTTCCTACGTCATGCCCTGACTGTGTCTCCAGCAGGTGGGCTGGCACTAGGCCTCACTCAGGCCTAGACGTTCTCCCTAAGTCAGGCTCTGACGCTGTCCCTACCCGAAGCCCTGACACAGGTCCTAAATTAGGCCCTGATTCTCTAAATAACTAAGGTCTTGACACCAACCCAGGTCATTTTCTGACACTATCCCTGGCTCGGATCATGAGTCTGTCCCAAGCTCATGTCCTGCATCTTATCCTAAATGAAACCCTAATAGTATCCCTAACTAAGCCCTGACTAATCCGAACAAAGGCCTTGACACTATCTCTCACTAAAGCCCGGAATCTGTCCCTAACATGGCACCTGTTGCAATCAATAACTAAAATCCGGACACTGTCCTGAGGTAATTTCCTGACACATTTCTATGCACGATCCTGACACTGTCCCAAACCGGTCGGTGTCTGTAAGTGAAGACCTGACACTGTGCCTAACTCAGGCCCTGAAGCTTTCCCTAAGTGAGGCCTTGATTCTGTGACTCACTCAAGGCCTGCTCATGTCTTTCACTATGACCTTTCGCTGACCCAACCAAGGTGTTTATGCTGCTCCTAAGTCGTACCCTGACTGTGTCTGCAGCTAGGGGGCTGACGCTAGGCCTCACTCAGGCCCTGACGTTCTCCATAAGTCAGGTCTGACGCTGTCCCTACCGAAAATCTTGACGCAGGTCCTAAATTTTAGGCCTTGATTCTCTAAGTAACTAAGGTCTTGACACCAAATCTAGGTCATTAACTGACACTACCCCTAGACCTTAATCTAATCTTGACTTTAGCTAATGTCAAGTTTAGGGAAAGAGATTCTTTACGATGAAATTCTTTCATCATATGAATATTGGTTTCTTAAAACAATAATTTTTAAACTCTTGTTAACCTTAAACAAAGTGTACTCAACTGCTGTGGAATATTCCTTCATAGCAGCGTGCATGGTTTACTTTTACATTCTTGTGTGTTGGCCTTCAGTGTTCTTGCAGGAATGGCTCCTCTTATGCTAACTAAATCATCCCTGATGCTGAACATAAATAAGGCGCTGAAATTACTCCCGATGCTCTGAACCTGTCCCTAACTACGGCCTGGAGACTCGTGCTAAACCAGGCCCTGACACTGTCCCAAACCAAGACCCTGACATTACACGTAACTCGGACCCTGACACTACTCCTAGCTCAGTCCCTGACACTATTACCTAACAAAGCCCATAATGATATTCCTAACTCAGACCCTGACACTGACTCTAACTAAGGCCCTACTGCCGCCAATATCTAAAGTCCTGATGCTATCCTGAGTTAATATCCTGACCCAGGTCTTACCAAGGTCCTGAAACTGACCCAAAGTAAGCCTTGATGCTGTCTGAAAATGAGGCCCTGAGGCTCTCCCTAACAGAGGCCCTGATAATGTCTTTAGTGAAGACCCTCACGCTGATGCCACAGAGGCCCTTCTGCTGCTCCTATGTCATGCCCTGACAGTGTCCCGAACTCAGGCCCTAAACATAAGCCTCACTTAGGCCCTTTGGCTGTACCTTCCTTATGCTCTGACGCTGTCTGTATAGGAAGCCCTGGCAGTGGTCCTGATTTAGGCCCTCACGCTGGTCCTAAGTAAGGCCCTGAGGCTCTCAATAACGAAGGTCTTCACGCTTTTCCTGGGTCATTTCGTGACGCTATCCCTGGCCCGGAACCTGACTCTGTCCCAAGCTCATGTCCTGCATCTTATCCTAAATGAAACCCTAATACTCTCCCTAACTAAGCCCTGACGAAACCTAACAAAGGCCTTCACACTATCTCTCACGAGCGCCCGGAATCTGTCCCTAATGGTCCCTGCTGCAATTAATAGCTAAAAAAAGGACACTGTCCTGAGCTAATATCCTGACACATTTCTAGCCACTGTCCTGATACTTTCCAAAAGAAAGCCTGTTGCCGTCCTTAAGTGAAGACCTGAGGCTGTTCCTAACTCAGGCCCTGAAGCTTTCCCTAACTGAGGCCTTGATTCTGTGACTAACACAGGCCCTGTTCATGTCTTTCACTATGACCTGCATGCTGACCCCACAAAGGCCCTGATGCTGTTCCTACGTCATGCCCTGACTGTGTCTCCAGCAGGTGGGCTGGCACTAGGCCTCACTCAGGCCTAGACGTTCTCCCTAAGTCAGGCTCTGACGATGTCCCTACCCGAAGCCCTGACACAGGTCCTAAATTAGGCCCTGATTCTCTAAATAACTAAGGTCTTGACACCAACCCAGGTCATTTTCTGACACTATCCCTGGCTCGGATCATGACTCTCTCCCAAGGTAATGTCCTGCATCTTATCCTAATTGAAACCCTAATACTCTCCCTAACTAAGGCCCGGACTAATCCTAATTAAGGCATTGACCCTATCTCTCACTAAGGCCCAGAATCTATCCCTAACATGGGCCCTGCTGCAATCAATAATGAAAATCCGGACACTATCCTGAGCTAATATGCTGACACATTTCTATCCACGGACCTGACACAGTCCCAAAGAAAGGCCTGTCGCTGTCCTTAAATGAAGACCTGAGGCTGTGCCTAACTCAGGCCCTGAAGCTTTCCCTAACGGAGGCCTCGATTCTCTGACTCACTCAGGCCCTGCTCATGTCCTTAACTATGACCCGAATGCTGACCCAACAAAGGCCCGGATGCTGCTTCGACGTCATGCCCTGACACTGTCTCCAGCTAGGGGCCTGAAGCTGGGCCTCACTCAGGCCCTGTTTCTTGCCCAATTCCGGCCCTGATGCTGGTCCTAAATAAGGCCCTCAGGTTCTCAGTAACTAAGGTCTTGACACTATCCCGAGGTCATTTGCTGACACAATCCCTAGACTTTACCCTAACCCTGTCCCTAGCTAATGTCCTGCCTCTTATGCTAACTGAAGCCCTTATGCTGTGCCCATGTCAGGATCTGAATTGAGTCCCCATGCCGTGACACTGTCCCTAACTAAGGCCTGGATGTTAGGCCTAACTCAAGGCCTGACACTGTCCCTAACTAAGGCCCTGATGCCATCAATATCTAAGGTCCTCACACTATCCTCAGCTAATTTACTATCCCATCTCTTACTAAGGTCCTGAAAATATCGCTAAGTAAGCCGTGACGCTGTCCCTAACAGAAGGCCTGCTCATGTCTTTAACGAAGACCATAATGCTGATCCAACAATGGCACTGATGCTGCTCCTGTGTCACGCCCTGACAGTGTCCCCACCTACAGGAATGACGCTAGGCCTCACTCAGGCCCTGTCGCTCACCCCAAGCCAGTCCGGGATGCGATTTTTACATGAAGCCCTAACATTGCTTCTAAAGAAGGCCCTGATGCTCTCAGTAACTAAGGTCTTGACACTATCTCTCACTAAGGCCTGGAATCTGTCCCTAACATGGGTCCTGCTGCAATCAATAACTAAAATCCGGACACTATCCTGAGCTAATATGCTGACACATTTCTATCCAAGGTTCTGACACTGTCGCAAAGAGAGCCCTGTCGCTCTCCTTAACTGAAGACGTGAGGCTGTGCCTAACTCAGGCCCTGAAGCTTTCCTTAACCCAGGCCTTGATTCTGTGACTCACTCAAGCCCTGCTCATGTCTTTCACTATGACCCGAATGCTGACTCCACAAACGCCCTGATGCTGCTCCTAAGTCATGCCCTGACAGTGTCTGCATCTAGGGGCCTGATGCTAGGCCTCACTCAGGCCCTCACTTTCTCCCTATACCAGGCTCTGACACTGTCCCTACCCGAAGCCCTGGCACAGATCCTAAATTAGGCCCTGATTCTATAAGTAACTAAGGGCTTGATTCCAAACCTAGGTCATTCATTACCTGACACTAGCCCTAGACCTGAACGTAAACTTCTCTTTTGCTAATGTTAAATTTAGCTCAAGAGATTCTTTAGGATGAAATTCTTTCATCTTCTGAATAGAGTTTTCTGAAAAAAATAATGTTTAAACTCTTACTGAACTTAAACAAAATGTACTCAACTTCTGTGGAATATTCCTTTATACCAGCCTGCCTGGTTTACTTCTGCATTTGCCTGTGTTGGCTTTCAGGGTGCTTGTAGGAATACCTCCTCTTATGCTAACGAACTAACTCTTATTATGCTAAATCCCTGATGTTTTCCCTAGTTAAATTCAGGAAACTCCTCCCAAGGCTGTGAACCCCTCCCAAACTGAGGCCTGGAGGCTC
Source organism: Kogia breviceps (assembly GCF_026419965.1). NCBI lineage: Eukaryota > Metazoa > Chordata > Mammalia > Artiodactyla > Physeteridae > Kogia > Kogia breviceps. The sequence goes on along the minus strand of NW_026711675.1, from coordinate 71,200 downwards.
ATCCTAGCTCAGGCCCTGACAAAACTCCTAGCTCAGTCCCTGACACTATACCTAACAAAGGCTATAATGCTAGTCCTAACTCAGGCCCTGACACTGTTTCTAACTACAGCCCAGCTGCCGCCAATATCTAAAATCCTGATACTATCCTGAGTTAATATCCTGACCCAGGTCTTACCAAGGTCCTGAAACTGACCCAAAGTAAGCCTTGATGCTGTCCATAAATGAGGCCCTGAGGCTCTCCCTAACAGAGGCCCTGATAATGTCTTTAATGAAGAACCTGACACTGATCCCACAGAGGCCCTTCTGCTGCTCCTAAGTCATGCCCTGACAGTGTCCCGAACTCAGGCCCTAAAGATAAGCCTCACTTAGGCCCTTTGGCTGTACCTTCCTTATGCTCTGACGCTGTCTGTATAGGAAGCGCTGGCAGTGGTCCTGATTTAGGCCCTCACGCTGGTCCTAAGTAAAGCCCTGAGGCTCTCAATAACGAAGGTCTTCACGCTTTTCCTGGGTCATTTCGTGACGCTATCCCTGGCCCGGAACCTGACTCTGTCCCAAGCTCATGTCCTGCATCTTATCCTAAATGAAACCCTAATAGTATCCCTAACTAAGCCCTGACCAATCCGAACAAAGGCCTTGACACTATCTCTCACTAAAGCCCGGAATCTGTCCCTAACATGGCACCTGTTGCAATCAATAACTAAAATCCGGACACTGTCCTGAGATAATTTCCTGACACATTTCTATGCACGATCCTGACACTGTCCCAAACCTGTCGGTGTCTTTAAGTGAAGACCTGACACTGTGCCTAACTCAGGCCCTGAAGCTTTCCCTAAGTGAGGCCTTGATTCTGTGACTCACTCAAGACCTGCTCATGTCTTTCACTATGACCTTTCGCTGACCCAACCAAGGTGTTTATGCTGCTCCTAAGTCGTACCCTGACTGTGTCTGCAGCTAGGGGGCTGACGCTAGGCCTCACTCAGGCCCTGACGTTCTCCATAAGTCAGGTCTGAATCTGTCCCTACCGAAAATCTTGACGCAGGTCCTAAATTTTAGGCCTTGATTCTCTAAGTAACTAAGGTCTTGACACCAAATCTAGGTCATTAACTGACACTACCCCTAGACCTTAATCTAATCTTGACTTTAGCTAATGTCAAGTTTAGGGAAAGAGATTCTTTACGATGAAATTCTTTCATCATATGAATATTGGTTTCTTAAAACAATAATTTTTAAACTCTTGTTAACCTTAAACAAAGTGTACTCAACTGCTGTGGAATATTCCTTCATAGCAGCGTGCATGGTTCACTTTTACATTCTTGTGTGTTGGCCTTCAGGGTTCTTGCAGGAATGGCTCCTCTTATGCTAACTAAATCATCCCTGATGCTGAACATAAATAAGGCGCTGAAATTACTCCCGATGCTGTGAACCTGTCCCTAACTACGGCCTGGAGACTCGTGCTAACCCAGGCGCTGACACTGTCCCTAACCAAGACCCTGACATTACACGTAACTCGGACCCTGACACTACTCCTAGCTCACTCCCTGACACTATACCTAACAAAGGCCATAATGATATTCCTAACTCAGACCCTGACACTGACTCTAACTAAGGCCCTACTGCCGCCAATATCTAAAGTCCTGATGCTATCCTGAGTTAATATCCTGACCCAGGTCTTACCAAGGTCCTGAAACTGACCCAAAGTAAGCCTTGATGCTGTCCGAAAATGAGGTCCTGAGGCTCTCCCTAACAGAGGCCCTGATAATGTCTTTAATGAAGACCCTCAGGCTGATCCCACAGAGGCCCTTCTGCTGCTCCTAAGTCATGCCCTGACACTTTCCCTAACTCAGATCCTAAAGATAGGCCTCACTTAGGCACTTGGGCTGTACCTTACTTAGGCTCTGATGCTGTCCTTATATGAAGCCAGGGCAGTGGTCGTGATTTAGGGCCTGACTCTGGTCCTAAGTCAGGCCCCGATGCTCTCAATAACTAAGGCTTTAACGCTTTCTCTTGGTCGTTTCCTGACACTATCCCTGGCCCGGAACCTGACTCTGTCCCAAGCTCATGTCCTGCATCTTATCCTAAATGAAACCCTAACACTCTCCGTAACTAGGGCCCTGAATAATCCTGCCTAAGGCCTTGACACGACTTCTCACTAAGGCCCGGAACCTGACATTGTCCCTAGAAAAGGCCCTGACTATACCTAACAAAGGCTATAATGCTAGTCCTAACTCAGGCCCTGACACTGTTTCTAACTAAAGCCCAGCTGCCGCCAATATCTAAAATCCTGATATTATCCTGAGTTAATATCCTGACCCAGGTCTTACCAAGGTCCTGAAACTGACTAAAAGTAAGCCTTGATGCTGTCCATAAATGAGGCCCTGAGGCTCTCCCTAACAGAGACCCTGATAATGTCTTTAATGAAGAACCTGACGCTGATCCCACAGAGGCCCTTCTGCTGCTCCTAAGTCATGCCCTGACAGTGTCCCGAACTGAGGCCCTAAAGATAAGCCTCACTTAGGCCCTTTGGCTGTACCTTCCTTATGCTCTGACGCTGTCTGTATAGGAAGACCTGGCAGTGGTCCTGATTTAGGCCCTGACGCTGGTCCTAAGTAAGGCCCTGATGCTCTCAATAACGAAGGTCTTCACGCTTTTCCTGGGCCATTTCGCGACGCTATCCCTGGCCCGGAACCTGACTCTGTCCCAAGCTCATGTCCTGCATCTTATCCTAAATGAAACCCTAATAGTATCCCTAACTAAGCCCTGATTAAACCTAACAAAGGCCTTCACAGTATCTCTCACCAACACCCAGAATATATCCCTAATGGTCCCTGCTGCAATCAATAACTAAAATCCGGACACTGTCCTGAGCTATTACCCTGACTCCTTTCTATCCACTGTCCTGATACTTTCCAAAAGAAAGCCTGTTGCCGTCCTTAGGTGAAGACCTGACGCTGTGCCTAACTCAGGCCCTGAAGCTTTCCCTAAGTGAGGCCTTGATTCTGTGACTCACTCAAGGCCTGCTCATGTCTTTCACTATGACCTTTCGCTGACCCAACCAAGGTGTTTATGCTGCTCCTAAGTCATGCCCTGACTGTGTCTACAGCTACGGGGCTGACGATAGGCCTCACTCAGGCCCTGACGTTCTCCATAAGTCAGGTCTGACGCTGTCCCTACCGAAAATCTTGACGCAGGTCCTAAATTTTAGGCCTTGATTCTCTAAGTAAGTAAGGTCTTGACACTAAATCTAGGTCATTAACTGACACTACCCCTAGACCTTAATCCAATCTTGACTTTAGCTAATGTCAAGTTTAGAGAAACAGATTCTTTATGACGAAATTCTTTCATCATATTAATATTGGTTTCGTAAAAAAAATAATTTTTAAACTCTTGTTAACCTTAAACAAAGTGTACTCAACTGCTGTGGAATATTCCTTCATAGCAGCGTGCATGGTTCACTTTTACATTCTTGTGTGTTGGCCTTCAGGGTTCTTGCAGGAATGGCTCCTCTTATGCTAACTAAATCATCCCTGATGCTGAACATAAATAAGGCGCTGAAATTACTCCCGATGCTCTGAACCTGTCCCTAACTACGGCCTGGAGACTCGTGCTAAACCAGGCCCTGACACTGTCCCAAACCAAGACCCTGACATTACACGTAACTCGGACCCTGACACTACTCCTAGCTCAGTCCCTGACACTGTAACTAACAAAGCCCATAATGATATTCCTAACTCAGACCCTGACACTGACTCTAATTAAGGCCCTACTGCCGCCAATATCTAAAGTCCTGATGCTATCCTGAGTTAATATCCTGACCCAGGTCTTACCAAGGTCCTGAAACTGACCCAAAGTAAGCCTTGATGCTGTCTGAAAATGAGGCCCTGAGGCTCTCCCTAACAGAGGCCCTGATAATGTCTTTAGTGAAGACCCTCACGCTGATCCCACAGAGGCCCTTCTGCTGCTCCTAAGTCATGCCCTGACAGTGTCCCGAACTCAGGCCCTAAACATAAGCCTCACTTAGGCCCTGTGGCTGTACCTTCCTTATGCTCTGACGCTGTCTGTATAGGAAGCCCTGGCAGTGGTCCTGATTTAGGCCCTCACGCTGGTCCAAAGTAAGGCCCTGAGGCTCTCAATAAAGAAGGTCTTCACGATATTCCTGGGTCATTTCGTGACGCTATCCCTGGCCCGGAACCTGACTCTGTCCCAAGCTCATGTCCTGCATCTTATCCTAAATGAAACCCTAATACTCTCCCTAACTAAGCCCTGACTAATCCGAACAAAGGCCTTGATACTATCTCTCACTAAAGCCCAGAATCTGTCCCTAACATGGGACCTGTTGCAATCAATAACTAAAATCCGGAAACTGTCCTGAGGTAATTTCCTGACACATTTCTATGCAGGATCCTGACACTGTCCCAAACCGGTCGGTGTAATTAAATGAAGACATGATGCTGTGCCTAACTCAGGCCCTGAAGCTTTCCCTAAGTGAGGCCTTGATTCTGTGACTCACTCAAGGCCTGCTCATGTCTTTCACTATGACCTTTCGCTGATCCAACCAAGGTGTTTATGCTGCTCCTAAGTCGTACCCTGACTGTGTCTGCAGCTAGGGGGCTGACGCTAGGCCTCACTCAGGCCTTGACGTTCTCCATAAGTCAGGTCTGAATCTGTCCCTACCGAAAATCTTGACGCAGGTCCTAAATTTTAGGCCTTGATTCTCTAAGTAACTAAGGTCTTGACACCAAATCCAGGTCATTAACTGACACTACCCCTAGACCTTAATCTAATCTTGACTTTAGCTAATGTCAAGTTTAGGGAAAGAGATTCTTTACGATGAAATTCTTTCATCATATGAATATTGGTTTCTTAAAACAATAATTTTTAAACTCTTGTTAACCTTAAACAAAGTGTACTCAACTGCTGTGGAATATTCCTTCATAGCAGCGTGCATGGTTCACTTTTACATTCTTGTGTGTTGGCCTTCAGGGTTCTTGCAGGAATGGCTCCTCTTATGCTAACTAAATCCTCCCTGATGCTGAACATAAATAAGGCGCTGAAATTACTTCCGATGCTGTGAACCGCTCCCTAACTACGGCCTGGAGACTCGTGCTAACCCAGGCGCTGACACTGTCCCTAACCAAGACCCTGACATTACACGTAACTCGGACCCTGACACTACTCCTAGCTCACTCCCTGACACTATACCTGACAAAGGCCATAATGATATTCCTAACTCAGACCCTGACACTGACTCTAACTAAGGCCCTACTGCCGCCAATATCTAAAGTCCTGATACTATCCTGAGTTAATATCCTGACCCAGGTCTTACCAAGGACCTGAAACTGACCCAAAGTAAGCCTTGATGCTGTCCGAAAATGAGGTCCTGAGGCTCTCCCTAACAGAGGCCCTGATAATGTCTTTAATGAAGACCCTCAGGCTGATCCCACAGAGGCCCTTCTGCTGCTCCTAAGTCATGCCCTGACACTTTCCCTAACTCAGATCCTAAAGATAGGCCTCACTTAGGCACTTGGGCTGTACCTTACTTAGGCTCTGATGCTGTCCTTATATGAAGCAGGGGCAGTGGTCGTGATTTAGGGCCTGACTCTGGTCCTAAGTCAGGCCCCGATGCTCTCAATAACTAAGGTTTTAACGCTTTCTCTTGGTCGTTTCCTGACACTATCCCTGGCCCGGAACCTGACTCTGTCCCAAGCTCATGTCCTGCATCTTATCCTAAATGAAACCCTAACACTCTCCGTAACTAGGGCCCTGAATAATCCTGCCTAAGGCCTTGACACGACTTCTCACTAAGGCCCGGAACCTGACATTGTCCCTAGAAAAGGCCCTGACTATACCTAACAAAGGCTATAATGCTAGTCCTAACTCAGGCCCTGACACTGTTTCTAACTAAAGCCCAGCTGCCGCCAATATCTAAAATCCTGATATTATCCTGAGTTAATATCCTGACCCAGGTCTTACTAAGGTCCTGAAACTGACCCAAAGTAAGCCTTGATGCTGTCTGAAAATGAGGCCCTGAGGCTCTCCCTAACAGAGGCCCTGATAATGTCTTTAGTGAAGACCCTCACGCTGATGCCACAGAGGCCCTTCTGCTGCTCCTAAGTCATGCCCTGACAGTGTCCCGAACTCAGGCCCTAAAGATAAGCCTCACTTAGGCCCTTTGGCTGTACCTTCCTTATGCTCTGACGCTGTCTGTATAGGAAGCCCTGGCAGTGGTCCTGATTTAGACCCTCACGCTGGTCCTAAGTAAGGCCCTGAGGCTCTCAATAACGAAGGTCTTCACGCTTTTCCTGGGCCATTTCGCGACGCTATCCCTGGCCTGGAACCTGACTCTGTCCCAAGCTCATGTCCTGCATCTTATCCTAAATGAAACCCTAATAGTATCCCTAACTAAGCCCTGACTAATCCGAACAAAGGCCTTGACACTATCTCTCACTAAAGCCCGGAATCTCTCCCTAACATGGGACCTGTTGCAATCAATAACTAAAACCCAGACACTGTCCTGAGCTAATATTCTGACTCATTTCTATCCACTGTTCTGATACTTTCCAAAAGAAAGCCTGTTGCCGTCCTTAAGTGAAGACCTGAGGCTGTTCCTAACTCAGGCCCTGAAGCTTTCCCTAACTGAGGCCTTGATTCTGTGACTAACACAGGCCCTGTTCATGTCTTTCACTATGACCTGCATGCTGACCCCACAAAGGCCCTGATGCTGTTCCTACGTCATGCCCTGACTGTGTCTCCAGCAGGTGGGCTGGCACTAGGCCTCACTCAGGCCTAGACGTTCTCCCTAAGTCAGGCTCTGACGCTGTCCCTACCCGAAGCCCTGACACAGGTCCTAAATTAGGCCCTGATTCTCTAAATAACTAAGGTCTTGACACCAACCCAGGTCATTTTCTGACACTATCCCTGGCTCGGATCATGAGTCTGTCCCAAGCTCATGTCCTGCATCTTATCCTAAATGAAACCCTAATAGTATCCCTAACTAAGCCCTGACTAATCAGAACAAAGGCCTTGACACTATCTCTCACTAAAGCCCGGAATCTGTCCCTAACATGGCACCTGTTGCAATCAATAACTAAAATCCGGACACTGTCCTGAGGTAATTTCCTGACACATTTCTATGCACGATCCTGACACTGTCCCAAACCGGTCGGTGTCTGTAAGTGAAGACCTGACACTGTGCCTAACTCAGGCCCTGAAGCTTTCCCTAAGTGAGGCCTTGATTCTGTGACTCACTCAAGGCCTGCTCATGTCTTTCACTATGACCTTTCGCTGACCCAACCAAGGTGTTTATGCTGCTCCTAAGTCGTACCCTGACTGTGTCTGCAGCTAGGGGGCTGACGCTAGGCCTCACTCAGGCCCTGACGTTCTCCATAAGTCAGGTCTGACGCTGTCCCTACCGAAAATCTTGACGCAGGTCCTAAATTTTAGGCCTTGATTCTCTAAGTAACTAAGGTCTTGACACCAAATCTAGGTCATTAACTGACACTACCCCTAGACCTTAATCTAATCTTGACTTTAGCTAATGTCAAGTTTAGGGAAAGAGATTCTTTACGATGAAATTCTTTCATCATATGAATATTGGTTTCTTAAAACAATAATTTTTAAACTCTTGTTAACCTTAAACAAAGTGTACTCAACTGCTGTGGAATATTCCTTCATAGCAGCGTGCATGGTTTACTTTTACATTCTTGTGTGTTGGCCTTCAGTGTTCTTGCAGGAATGGCTCCTCTTATGCTAACTAAATCATCCCTGATGCTGAACATAAATAAGGCGCTGAAATTACTCCCGATGCTCTGAACCTGTCCCTAACTACGGCCTGGAGACTCGTGCTAAACCAGGCCCTGACACTGTCCCAAACCAAGACCCTGACATTACACGTAACTCGGACCCTGACACTACTCCTAGCTCAGTCCCTGACACTATTACCTAACAAAGCCCATAATGATATTCCTAACTCAGACCCTGACACTGACTCTAACTAAGGCCCTACTGCCGCCAATATCTAAAGTCCTGATGCTATCCTGAGTTAATATCCTGACCCAGGTCTTACCAAGGTCCTGAAACTGACCCAAAGTAAGCCTTGATGCTGTCTGAAAATGAGGCCCTGAGGCTCTCCCTAACAGAGGCCCTGAGAATGTCTTTAGTGAAGACCCTCACGCTGATCCCACAGAGGCCCTTCTGCTGCTCCTATGTCATGCCCTGACAGTGTCCCGAACTCAGGCCCTAAACATAAGCCTCACTTAGGCCCTTTGGCTGTACCTTCCTTATGCTCTGACGCTGTCTGTATAGGAAGCCCTGGCAGTGGTCCTGATTTAGGCCCTCACGCTGGTCCTAAGTAAGGCCCTGAGGCTCTCAATAACGAAGGTCTTCACGCTTTTCCTGGGTCATTTCGTGACGCTATCCCTGGCCCGGAACCTGACTCTGTCCCAAGCTCATGTCCTGCATCTTATCCTAAATGAAACCCTAATACTCTCCCTAACTAAGCCCTGACGAAACCTAACAAAGGCCTTCACACTATCTCTCACGAGCGCCCGGAATCTGTCCCTAATGGTCCCTGCTGCAATTAATAGCTAAAAAAAGGACACTGTCCTGAGCTAATATCCTGACACATTTCTAGCCACTGTCCTGATACTTTCCAAAAGAAAGCCTGTTGCCGTCCTTAAGTGAAGACCTGAGGCTGTTCCTAACTCAGGCCCTGAAGCTTTCCCTAACTGAGGCCTTGATTCTGTGACTAACACAGGCCCTGTTCATGTCTTTCACTATGACCTGCATGCTGACCCCACAAAGGCCCTGATGCTGTTCCTACGTCATGCCCTGACTGTGTCTCCAGCAGGTGGGCTGGCACTAGGCCTCACTCAGGCCTAGACGTTCTCCCTAAGTCAGGCTCTGACGATGTCCCTACCCGAAGCCCTGACACAGGTCCTAAATTAGGCCCTGATTCTCTAAATAACTAAGGTCTTGACACCAACCCAGGTCATTTTCTGACACTATCCCTGGCTCGGATCATGATTCTCTCCCAAGGTAATGTCCTGCATCTTATCCTAATTGAAACCCTAATACTCTCCCTAACTAAGGCCCGGACTAATCCTAATTAAGGCATTGACCCTATCTCTCACTAAGGCCCAGAATCTATCCCTAACATGGGCCCTGCTGCAATCAATAATGAAAATCCGGACACTATCCTGAGCTAATATGCTGACACATTTCTATCCACGGACCTGACACAGTCCCAAAGAAAGGCCTGTCGCTGTCCTTAAATGAAGACCTGAGGCTGTGCCTAACTCAGGCCCTGAAGCTTTCCCTAACGGAGGCCTCGATTCTCTGACTCACTCAGGCCCTGCTCATGTCCTTAACTATGACCCGAATGCTGACCCAACAAAGGCCCGGATGCTGCTTCGACGTCATGCCCTGACACTGTCTCCAGCTAGGGGCCTGAAGCTGGGCCTCACTCAGGCCCTGTTTCTTGCCCAATTCCGGCCCTGATGCTGGTCCTAAATAAGGCCCTCAGGTTCTCAGTAACTAAGGTCTTGACACTATCCCGAGGTCATTTGCTGACACAATCCCTAGACTTTACCCTAACCCTGTCCCTAGCTAATGTCCTGCCTCTTATGCTAACTGAAGCCCTTATGCTGTGCCCATGTCAGGATCTGAATTGAGTCCCCATGCCGTGACACTGTCCCTAACTAAGGCCTGGATGTTAGGCCTAACTCAAGGCCTGACACTGTCCCTAACTAAGGCCCTGATGCCATCAATATCTAAGGTCCTCACACTATCCTCAGCTAATTTACTATCCCATCTCTTACTAAGGTCCTGAAAATATCGCTAAGTAAGCCGTGACGCTGTCCCTAACAGAAGGCCTGCTCATGTCTTTAACGAAGACCATAATGCTGATCCAACAATGGCACTGATGCTGCTCCTGTGTCACGCCCTGACAGTGTCCCCACCTACAGGAATGACGCTAGGCCTCACTCAGGCCCTGTCGCTCACCCCAAGCCAGTCCGGGATGCGATTTTTACATGAAGCCCTAACATTGCTTCTAAAGAAGGCCCTGATGCTCTCAGTAACTAAGGTCTTGACACTATCTCTCACTAAGGCCTGGAATCTGTCCCTAACATGGGTCCTGCTGCAATCAATAACTAAAATCCGGACACTATCCTGAGCTAATATGCTGACACATTTCTATCCAAGGTTCTGACACTGTCGCAAAGAGAGCCCTGTCGCTCTCCTTAACTGAAGACGTGAGGCTGTGCCTAACTCAGGCCCTGAAGCTTTCCTTAACCCAGGCCTTGATTCTGTGACTCACTCAAGCCCTGCTCATGTCTTTCACTATGACCCGAATGCTGACTCCACAAACGCCCTGATGCTGCTCCTAAGTCATGCCCTGACAGTGTCTGCATCTAGGGGCCTGATGCTAGGCCTCACTCAGGCCCTCACTTTCTCCCTATACCAGGCTCTGACACTGTCCCTACCCGAAGCCCTGGCACAGATCCTAAATTAGGCCCTGATTCTATAAGTAACTAAGGGCTTGATTCCAAACCTAGGTCATTCATTACCTGACACTAGCCCTAGACCTGAACGTAAACTTCTCTTTTGCTAATGTTAAATTTAGCTCAAGAGATTCTTTAGGATGAAATTCTTTCATCTTCTGAATAGAGTTTTCTGAAAAAAATAATGTTTAAACTCTTACTGAACTTAAACAAAATGTACTCAACTTCTGTGGAATATTCCTTTATACCAGCCTGCCTGGTTTACTTCTGCATTTGCCTGTGTTGGCTTTCAGGGTGCTTGTAGGAATACCTCCTCTTATGCTAACGAACTAACTCTTATTATGCTAAATCCCTGATGTTTTCCCTAGTTAAATTCAGGAAACTCCTCCCAAGGCTGTGAACCCCTCCCAAACTGAGGCCTGGAGGCTCATCCTAGCTCAGGCCCTGACAAAACTCCTAGCTCAGTCCCTGACACTATACCTAACAAAGGCTATAATGCTAGTCCTAACTCAGGCCCTGACACTGTTTCTAACTACAGCCCAGCTGCCGCCAATATCTAAAATCCTGATACTATCCTGAGTTAATATCCTGACCCAGGTCTTACTAAGGTCCTGAAACTGACCCAAAGTAAGCCTTGATGCTGTCCATAAATGAGGCCCTGAGGCTCTCCCTAACAGAGGCCCTGAGAATGTCTTTAGTGAAGACCCTCACGCTGATCCCACAGAGGCCCTTCTGCTGCTCCTATGTCATGCCCTGACAGTGTCCCGAACTCAGGCCCTAAAGATAAGCCTCACTTAGGCCCTTTGGCTGTACCTTCCTTATGCTCTGACGCTGTCTGTATAGGAAGCGCTGGCAGTGGTCCTGATTTAGGCCCTCACGCTGGTCCTAAGTAAAGCCCTGAGGCTCTCAATAACGAAGGTCTTCACGCTTTTCCTGGGTCATTTCGTGACGCTATCCCTGGCCCGGAACCTGACTCTGTCCCAAGCTCATGTCCTGCATCTTATCCTAAATGAAACCCTAATAGTATCCCTAACTAAGCCCTGACCAATCCGAACAAAGGCCTTGACACTATCTCTCACTAAAGCCCGGAATCTGTCCCTAACATGGCACCTGTTGCAATCAATAACTAAAATCCGGACACTGTCCTGAGATAATTTCCTGACACATTTCTATGCACGATCCTGACACTGTCCCAAACCTGTCGGTGTCTTTAAGTGAAGACCTGACACTGTGCCTAACTCAGGCCCTGAAGCTTTCCCTAAGTGAGGCCTTGATTCTGTGACTCACTCAAGACCTGCTCATGTCTTTCACTATGACCTTTCGCTGACCCAACCAAGGTGTTTATGCTGCTCCTAAGTCGTACCCTGACTGTGTCTGCAGCTAGGGGGCTGACGCTAGGCCTCACTCAGGCCCTGACGTTCTCCATAAGTCAGGTCTGAATCTGTCCCTACCGAAAATCTTGACGCAGGTCCTAAATTTTAGGCCTTGATTCTCTAAGTAACTAAGGTCTTGACACCAAATCTAGGTCATTAACTGACACTACCCCTAGACCTTAATCTAATCTTGACTTTAGCTAATGTCAAGTTTAGGGAAAGAGATTCTTTACGATGAAATTCTTTCATCATATGAATATTGGTTTCTTAAAACAATAATTTTTAAACTCTTGTTAACCTTAAACAAAGTGTACTCAACTGCTGTGGAATATTCCTTCATAGCAGCGTGCATGGTTCACTTTTACATTCTTGTGTGTTGGCCTTCAGGGTTCTTGCAGGAATGGCTCCTCTTATGCTAACTAAATCATCCCTGATGCTGAACATAAATAAGGCGCTGAAATTACTCCCGATGCTGTGAACCGCTCCCTAACTACGGCCTGGAGACTCGTGCTAACCCAGGCGCTGACACTGTCCCTAACCAAGACCCTGACATTACACGTAACTCGGACCCTGACACTACTCCTAGCTCACTCCCTGACACTATACCTAACAAAGGCCATAATGATATTCCTAACTCAGACCCTGACACTGACTCTAACTAAGGCCCTACTGCCGCCAATATCTAAAGTCCTGATGCTATCCTGAGTTAATATCCTGACCCAGGTCTTACCAAGGTCCTGAAACTGACCCAAAGTAAGCCTTGATGCTGTCCGAAAATGAGGTCCTGAGGCTCTCCCTAACAGAGGCCCTGATAATGTCTTTAATGAAGACCCTCAGGCTGATCCCACAGAGGCCCTTCTGCTGCTCCTAAGTCATGCCCTGACACTTTCCCTAACTCAGATCCTAAAGATAGGCCTCACTTAGGCACTTGGGCTGTACCTTACTTAGGCTCTGATGCTGTCCTTATATGAAGCCAGGGCAGTGGTCGTGATTTAGGGCCTGACTCTGGTCCTAAGTCAGGCCCCGATGCTCTCAATAACTAAGGTTTTAACGCTTTCTCTTGGTCGTTTCCTGACACTATCCCTGGCCCGGAACCTGACTCTGTCCCAAGCTCATGTCCTGCATCTTATCCTAAATGAAACCCTAACACTCTCCGTAACTAGGGCCCTGAATAATCCTGCCTAAGGCCTTGACACGACTTCTCACTAAGGCCCGGAACCTGACATTGTCCCTAGAAAAGGCCCTGACTATACCTAACAAAGGCTATAATGCTAGTCCTAACTCAGGCCCTGACACTGTTTCTAACTAAAGCCCAGCTGCCGCCAATATCTAAAATCCTGATATTATCCTGAGTTAATATCCTGACCCAGGTCTTACCAAGGTCCTGAAACTGACTAAAAGTAAGCCTTGATGCTGTCCATAAATGAGGCCCTGAGGCTCTCCCTAACAGAGACCCTGATAATGTCTTTAATGAAGAACCTGACACTGATCCCACAGAGGCCCTTCTGCTGCTCCTAAGTCATGCCCTGACAGTGTCCCGAACTCAGGCCCTAAAGATAAGCCTCACTTAGGCCCTTTGGCTGTACCTTCCTTATGCTCTGACGCTGTCTGTATAGGAAGACCTGGCAGTGGTCCTGATTTAGGCCCTGACGCTGGTCCTAAGTAAGGCCCTGATGCTCTCAATAACGAAGGTCTTCACGCTTTTCCTGGGCCATTTCGCGACGCTATCCCTGGCCCGGAACCTGACTCTGTCCCAAGCTCATGTCCTGCATCTTATCCTAAATGAAACCCTAATAGTATCCCTAACTAAGCCCTGATTAAACCTAACAAAGGCCTTCACAGTATCTCTCACCAACACCCAGAATATATCCCTAATGGTCCCTGCTGCAATCAATAACTAAAATCCGGACACTGTCCTGAGCTATTACCCTGACTCCTTTCTATCCACTGTCCTGATACTTTCCAAAAGAAAGCCTGTTGCCGTCCTTAGGTGAAGACCTGACGCTGTGCCTAACTCAGGCCCTGAAGCTTTCCCTAAGTGAGGCCTTGATTCTGTGACTCACTCAAGGCCTGCTCATGTCTTTCACTATGACCTTTCGCTGACCCAACCAAGGTGTTTATGCTGCTCCTAAGTCATGCCCTGACTGTGTCTACAGCTACGGGGCTGACGATAGGCCTCACTCAGGCCCTGACGTTCTCCATAAGTCAGGTCTGACGCTGTCCCTACCGAAAATCTTGACGCAGGTCCTAAATTTTAGGCCTTGATTCTCTAAGTAAGTAAGGTCTTGACACTAAATCTAGGTCATTAACTGACACTACCCCTAGACCTTAATCCAATCTTGACTTTAGCTAATGTCAAGTTTAGAGAAACAGATTCTTTATGACGAAATTCTTTCATCATATTAATATTGGTTTCGTAAAAAAAATAATTTTTAAACTCTTGTTAACCTTAAACAAAGTGTACTCAACTGCTGTGGAATATTCCTTCATAGCAGCGTGCATGGTTCACTTTTACATTCTTGTGTGTTGGCCTTCAGGGTTCTTGCAGGAATGGCTCCTCTTATGCTAACTAAATCATCCCTGATGCTGAACATAAATAAGGCGCTGAAATTACTCCCGATGCTCTGAACCTGTCCCTAACTACGGCCTGGAGACTCGTGCTAAACCAGGCCCTGACACTGTCCCAAACCAAGACCCTGACATTACACGTAACTCGGACCCTGACACTACTCCTAGCTCAGTCCCTGACACTGTAACTAACAAAGCCCATAATGATATTCCTAACTCAGACCCTGACACTGACTCTAATTAAGGCCCTACTGCCGCCAATATCTAAAGTCCTGATGCTATCCTGAGTTAATATCCTGACCCAGGTCTTACCAAGGTCCTGAAACTGACCCAAAGTAAGCCTTGATGCTGTCTGAAAATGAGGCCCTGAGGCTCTCCCTAACAGAGGCCCTGATAATGTCTTTAGTGAAGACCCTCACGCTGATCCCACAGAGGCCCTTCTGCTGCTCCTAAGTCATGCCCTGACAGTGTCCCGAACTCAGGCCCTAAACATAAGCCTCACTTAGGCCCTGTGGCTGTACCTTCCTTATGCTCTGACGCTGTCTGTATAGGAAGCCCTGGCAGTGGTCCTGATTTAGGCCCTCACGCTGGTCCAAAGTAAGGCCCTGAGGCTCTCAATAAAGAAGGTCTTCACGATATTCCTGGGTCATTTCGTGACGCTATCCCTGGCCCGGAACCTGACTCTGTCCCAAGCTCATGTCCTGCATCTTATCCTAAATGAAACCCTAATACTCTCCCTAACTAAGCCCTGACTAATCCGAACAAAGGCCTTGATACTATCTCTCACTAAAGCCCAGAATCTGTCCCTAACATGGGACCTGTTGCAATCAATAACTAAAATCCGGAAACTGTCCTGAGGTAATTTCCTGACACATTTCTATGCAGGATCCTGACACTGTCCCAAACCGGTCGGTGTAATTAAATGAAGACATGATGCTGTGCCTAACTCAGGCCCTGAAGCTTTCCCTAAGTGAGGCCTTGATTCTGTGACTCACTCAAGGCCTGCTCATGTCTTTCACTATGACCTTTCGCTGATCCAACCAAGGTGTTTATGCTGCTCCTAAGTCGTACCCTGACTGTGTCTGCAGCTAGGGGGCTGACGCTAGGCCTCACTCAGGCCTTGACGTTCTCCATAAGTCAGGTCTGAATCTGTCCCTACCGAAAATCTTGACGCAGGTCCTAAATTTTAGGCCTTGATTCTCTAAGTAACTAAGGTCTTGACACCAAATCCAGGTCATTAACTGACACTACCCCTAGACCTTAATCTAATCTTGACTTTAGCTAATGTCAAGTTTAGGGAAAGAGATTCTTTACGATGAAATTCTTTCATCATATGAATATTGGTTTCTTAAAACAATAATTTTTAAACTCTTGTTAACCTTAAACAAAGTGTACTCAACTGCTGTGGAATATTCCTTCATAGCAGCGTGCATGGTTCACTTTTACATTCTTGTGTGTTGGCCTTCAGGGTTCTTGCAGGAATGGCTCCTCTTATGCTAACTAAATCCTCCCTGATGCTGAACATAAATAAGGCGCTGAAATTACTTCCGATGCTGTGAACCGCTCCCTAACTACGGCCTGGAGACTCGTGCTAACCCAGGCGCTGACACTGTCCCTAACCAAGACCCTGACATTACACGTAACTCGGACCCTGACACTACTCCTAGCTCACTCCCTGACACTATACCTGACAAAGGCCATAATGATATTCCTAACTCAGACCCTGACACTGACTCTAACTAAGGCCCTACTGCCGCCAATATCTAAAGTCCTGATACTATCCTGAGTTAATATCCTGACCCAGGTCTTACCAAGGACCTGAAACTGACCCAAAGTAAGCCTTGATGCTGTCCGAAAATGAGGTCCTGAGGCTCTCCCTAACAGAGGCCCTGATAATGTCTTTAATGAAGACCCTCAGGCTGATCCCACAGAGGCCCTTCTGCTGCTCCTAAGTCATGCCCTGACACTTTCCCTAACTCAGATCCTAAAGATAGGCCTCACTTAGGCACTTGGGCTGTACCTTACTTAGGCTCTGATGCTGTCCTTATATGAAGCCAGGGCAGTGGTCGTGATTTAGGGCCTGACTCTGGTCCTAAGTCAGGCCCCGATGCTCTCAATAACTAAGGTTTTAACGCTTTCTCTTGGTCGTTTCCTGACACTATCCCTGGCCCGGAACCTGACTCTGTCCCAAGCTCATGTCCTGCATCTTATCCTAAATGAAACCCTAACACTCTCCGTAACTAGGGCCCTGAATAATCCTGCCTAAGGCCTTGACACGACTTCTCACTAAGGCCCGGAACCTGACATTGTCCCTAGAAAAGGCCCTGACTATACCTAACAAAGGCTATAATGCTAGTCCTAACTCAGGCCCTGACACTGTTTCTAACTAAAGCCCAGCTGCCGCCAATATCTAAAATCCTGATATTATCCTGAGTTAATATCCTGACCCAGGTCTTACTAAGGTCCTGAAACTGACCCAAAGTAAGCCTTGATGCTGTCTGAAAATGAGGCCCTGAGGCTCTCCCTAACAGAGGCCCTGATAATGTCTTTAGTGAAGACCCTCACGCTGATGCCAC
Source organism: Kogia breviceps (assembly GCF_026419965.1). Lineage (NCBI taxonomy): Eukaryota > Metazoa > Chordata > Mammalia > Artiodactyla > Physeteridae > Kogia > Kogia breviceps. The sequence goes on along the minus strand of NW_026711675.1, from coordinate 54,184 downwards.
AGAGGCCCTTCTGCTGCTCCTAAGTCATGCCCTGACAGTGTCCCGAACTCAGGCCCTAAAGATAAGCCTCACTTAGGCCCTTTGGCTGTACCTTCCTTATGCTCTGACGCTGTCTGTATAGGAAGCCCTGGCAGTGGTCCTGATTTAGACCCTCACGCTGGTCCTAAGTAAGGCCCTGAGGCTCTCAATAACGACGGTCTTCATGCTTTTCCTGGGTCATTTCGTGACGCTATCCCTGGCCTGGAACCTGACTCTGTCCCAAGCTCATGTCCTGCATCTTATCCTAAATGAAACCCTAATAGTATCCCTAACTAAGCCCTGACTAATCCGAACAAAGGCCTTGACACTATCTCTCACTAAAGCCCGGAATCTCTCCCTAACATGGGACCTGTTGCAATCAATAACTAAAACCCAGACACTGTCCTGAGCTAATATCCTGACTCATTTCTATCCACTGTTCTGATACTTTCCAAAAGAAAGCCTGTTGCCGTCCTTAAGTGAAGACCTGAGGCTGTTCCTAACTCAGGCCCTGAAGCTTTCCCTAACTGAGGCCTTGATTCTGTGACTAACACAGGCCCTGTTCATGTCTTTCACTATGACCTGCATGCTGACCCCACAAAGGCCCTGATGCTGTTCCTACGTCATGCCCTGACTGTGTCTCCAGCAGGTGGGCTGGCACTAGGCCTCACTCAGGCCTAGACGTTCTCCCTAAGTCAGGCTCTGACGCTGTCCCTACCCGAAGCCCTGACACAGGTCCTAAATTAGGCCCTGATTCTCTAAATAACTAAGGTCTTGACACCAACCCAGGTCATTTTCTGACACTATCCCTGGCTCGGATCATGAGTCTGTCCCAAGCTCATGTCCTGCATCTTATCCTAAATGAAACCCTAATAGTATCCCTAACTAAGCCCTGACTAATCCGAACAAAGGCCTTGACACTATCTCTCACTAAAGCCCGGAATCTGTCCCTAACATGGCACCTGTTGCAATCAATAACTAAAATCCGGACACTGTCCTGAGGTAATTTCCTGACACATTTCTATGCACGATCCTGACACTGTCCCAAACCGGTCGGTGTCTGTAAGTGAAGACCTGACACTGTGCCTAACTCAGGCCCTGAAGCTTTCCCTAAGTGAGGCCTTGATTCTGTGACTCACTCAAGGCCTGCTCATGTCTTTCACTATGACCTTTCGCTGACCCAACCAAGGTGTTTATGCTGCTCCTAAGTCGTACCCTGACTGTGTCTGCAGCTAGGGGGCTGACGCTAGGCCTCACTCAGGCCCTGACGTTCTCCATAAGTCAGGTCTGACGCTGTCCCTACCGAAAATCTTGACGCAGGTCCTAAATTTTAGGCCTTGATTCTCTAAGTAACTAAGGTCTTGACACCAAATCTAGGTCATTAACTGACACTACCCCTAGACCTTAATCTAATCTTGACTTTAGCTAATGTCAAGTTTAGGGAAAGAGATTCTTTACGATGAAATTCTTTCATCATATGAATATTGGTTTCTTAAAACAATAATTTTTAAACTCTTGTTAACCTTAAACAAAGTGTACTCAACTGCTGTGGAATATTCCTTCATAGCAGCGTGCATGGTTTACTTTTACATTCTTGTGTGTTGGCCTTCAGTGTTCTTGCAGGAATGGCTCCTCTTATGCTAACTAAATCATCCCTGATGCTGAACATAAATAAGGCGCTGAAATTACTCCCGATGCTCTGAACCTGTCCCTAACTACGGCCTGGAGACTCGTGCTAAACCAGGCCCTGACACTGTCCCAAACCAAGACCCTGACATTACACGTAACTCGGACCCTGACACTACTCCTAGCTCAGTCCCTGACACTATTACCTAACAAAGCCCATAATGATATTCCTAACTCAGACCCTGACACTGACTCTAACTAAGGCCCTACTGCCGCCAATATCTAAAGTCCTGATGCTATCCTGAGTTAATATCCTGACCCAGGTCTTACCAAGGTCCTGAAACTGACCCAAAGTAAGCCTTGCTGCTGTCTGAAAATGAGGCCCTGAGGCTCTCCCTAACAGAGGCCCTGATAATGTCTTTAGTGAAGACCCTCACGCTGATCCCACAGAGGCCCTTCTGCTGCTCCTAAGTCATGCCCTGACACTTTCCCTAACTCAGATCCTAAAGATAGGCCTCACTTAGGCACTTGGGCTGTACCTTACTTAGGCTCTGATGCTGTCCTTATATGAAGCAGGGGCAGTGGTCGTGATTTAGGGCCTGACTCTGGTCCTAAGTCAGGCCCCGATGCTCTCAATAACTAAGGTTTTAACGCTTTCTCTTGGTCGTTTCCTGACACTATCCCTGGCCCGGAACCTGACTCTGTCCCAAGCTCATGTCCTGCATCTTATCCTAAATGAAACCCTAACACTCTCCGTAACTAGGGCCCTGAATAATCCTGCCTAAGGCCTTGACACGACTTCTCACTAAGGCCCGGAACCTGACATTGTCCCTAGAAAAGGCCCTGACTATACCTAACAAAGGCTATAATGCTAGTCCTAACTCAGGCCCTGACACTGTTTCTAACTAAAGCCCAGCTGCCGCCAATATCTAAAATCCTGATACTATCCTGAGTTAATATCCTGACCCAGGTCTTACCAAGGTCCTGAAACTGACCCAAAGTAAGCCTTGATGCTGTCCATAAATGAGGCCCTGAGGCTCTCCCTAACAGAGGCCCTGATAATGTCTTTAATGAAGAACCTGACGCTGATCCCAGAGAGGCCCTTCTGCTGCTCCTAAGTCATGCCCTGACAGTGTCCCGAACTCAGGCCCTAAAGATAAGCCTCACTTAGGCCCTTTGGCTGTACCTTCCTTATGCTCTGACGCTGTCTGTATAGGAAGCCCTGGCAGTGGTCCTGATTTAGGCCCTCACGCTGGTCCTAAGTAAGGCCCTGAGGCTCTCAATAACGAAGGTCTTCACGCTTTTCCTGGGTCATTTCGTGACGCTATCCCTGGCCCGGAACCTGACTCTGTCCCAAGCTCATGTCCTGCATCTTATCCTAAATGAAACCCTAATAGTATCCCTAACTAAGCCCTGACCAATCCGAACAAAGGCCTTGACACTATCTCTCACTAAAGCCCGGAATCTGTCCCTAACATGGCACCTGTTGCAATCAATAACTAAAATCCGGACACTGTCCTGAGATAATTTCCTGACACATTTCTATGCACGATCCTGACACTGTCCCAAACCGGTCGGTGTCTTTAAGTGAAGACCTGACACTGTGCCTAACTCAGGCCCTGAAGCTTTCCCTAACGGAGGCCTTGATTCTATGACTCACTCAAGGCCTGCTCATGTCTTTCACTATGACCTTTCGCTGACCCAACCAAGGTGTTTATGCTGCTCCTAAGTCGTACCCTGACTGTGTCTGCAGCTAGGAGGCTGACGCTAGGCCTCACTCAGGCCTTGACGTTCTCCATAAGTCAGGTCTGAATCTGTCCCTACCGAAAATCTTGACGCAGGTCCTAAATTTTAGGCCTTGATTCTCTAAGTAACTAAGGTCTTGACACCAAATCCAGGTCATTAACTGACACTACCCCTAGACCTTAATCTAATCTTGACTTTAGCTAATGTCAAGTTTAGGGAAAGAGATTCTTTACGATGAAATTCTTTCATCATATGAATATTGGTTTCTTAAAACAATAATTTTTAAACTCTTGTTAACCTTAAACAAAGTGTACTCAACTGCTGTGGAATATTCCTTCATAGCAGCGTGCATGGTTCACTTTTACATTCTTGTGTGTTGGCCTTCAGGGTTCTTGCAGGAATGGCTCCTCTTATGCTAACTAAATCATCCCTGATGCTGAACATAAATAAGGCGCTGAAATTACTCCCGATGCTGTGAACCGCTCCCTAACTACGGCCTGGAGACTCGTGCTAACCCAGGCGCTGACACTGTCCCTAACCAAGACCCTGACATTACACGTAACTCGGACCCTGACACTACTCCTAGCTCACTCCCTGACACTATACCTGACAAAGGCCATAATGATATTCCTAACTCAGACCCTGACACTGACTCTAACTAAGGCCCTGCTGCCGCCAATATCTAAAGTCTTGATGCTATCCTGAGTTAATATCCTGACCCAGGTCTTACCAAGGTCCTGAAACTGACCCAAAGTAAGCCTTGATGCTGTCTGAAAATGAGGCCCTGAGGCTCTCCCTAACAGAGGCCCTGATAATGTCTTTAGTGAAGACCCTCACGCTGATCCCACAGAGGCCCTTCTGCTGCTCCTAAGTCATGCCCTGACACTTTCCCTAACTCAGATCCTAAAGATAGGCCTCACTTAGGCACTTGGGCTGTACCTTACTTAGGCTGTGATGATGTCCTTATATGAAGCAGGGGCAGTGGTCGTGATTTAGGGCCTGACTCTGGTCCTAAGTCAGGCCCCGATGCTCTCAATAACTAAGGTTTTAACGCTTTCTCTTGGTCGTTTCCTGACACTATCCCTGGCCCGGAACCTGACTCTGTCCCAAGCTCATGTCCTGCATCTTATCCTAAATGAAACCCTAACACTCTCCGTAACTAGGGCCCTGAATAATCCTGCCTAAGGCCTTGACACGACTTCTCACTAAGGCCCGGAACCTGACATTGTCCCTAGAAAAGGCCCTGACTATACCTAACAAAGGCTATAATGCTAGTCCTAACTCAGGCCCTGACACTGTTTCTAACTAAAGCCCAGCTGCCGCCAATATCTAAAATCCTGATACTATCCTGAGTTAATATCCTGACCCAGGTCTTACCAAGGTCCTGAAACTGACCCAAAGTAAGCCTTGATGCTGTCTGAAAATGAGGCCCTGAGGCTCTCCCTAACAGAGGCCCTGATAATGTCTTTAGTGAAGACCCTCACGCTGATCCCACAGAGGCCCTTCTGCTGCTCCTAAGTCATGCCCTGACAGTGTCCCGAACTCAGGCCCTAAAGATAAGCCTCACTTAGGCCCTTTGGCTGTACCTTCCTTATGCTCTGACGCTGTCTGTATAGGAAGCCCTGGCAGTGGTCCTGATTTAGGCCCTCACACTGGTCCTAAGTAAGGCCCCGAGGCTCTCAATAACGAAGGTCTTCACGCTTTTCCTGGGTCATTTCGTGACGCTATCCCTGGCCCGGAACCTGACTCTGTCCCAAGCTCATGTCCTGCATCTTATCCTAAATGAAACCCTAATACTCTCCCTAACTAAGCCCTGAATAAACCTAACAAAGGCCTTCACACTATCTCTCACGAGCGCCCGGAATCTGTCCCTAATGGTCCCTGCTGCAATTAATAACTAAAAATAGGACACTGTCCTGAGCCAATATCCTGACACATTTCTAGCCACTGTTCTGATACTTTCCAAAAGAAAGCCTGTTGCCGTCCTTAAGTGAAGACCTGAGGCTGTTCCTAACTCAGGCCCTGAAGCTTTCCCTAACTGAGGCCTTGATTCTGTGACTAACACAGGCCCTGTTCATGTCTTTCACTATGACCTGCATGCTGACCCCACAAAGGCCCTGATGCTGTTCCTACGTCATGCCCTGACTGTGTCTCCAGCAGGTGGGCTGGCACTAGGCCTCACTCAGGCCTAGACGTTCTCCCTAAGTCAGGCTCTGACGCTGTCCCTACCCGAAGCCCTGACACAGGTCCTAAATTAGGCCCTGATTCTCTAAATAACTAAGGTCTTGACACCAACCCAGGTCATTTTCTGACACTATCCCTGGCTCGGATCATGAGTCTGTCCCAAGCTCATGTCCTGCATCTTATCCTAAATGAAACCCTAATAGTATCCCTAACTAAGCCCTGACTAATCCGAACAAAGGCCTTGACACTATCTCTCACTAAAGCCCGGAATCTGTCCCTAACATGGCACCTGTTGCAATCAATAACTAAAATCCGGACACTGTCCTGAGGTAATTTCCTGACACATTTCTATGCACGATCCTGACACTGTCCCAAACCGGTCGGTGTCTGTAAGTGAAGACCTGACACTGTGCCTAACTCAGGCCCTGAAGCTTTCCCTAAGTGAGGCCTTGATTCTGTGACTCACTCAAGGCCTGCTCATGTCTTTCACTATGACCTTTCGCTGACCCAACCAAGGTGTTTATGCTGCTCCTAAGTCGTACCCTGACTGTGTCTGCAGCTAGGGGGCTGACGCTAGGCCTCACTCAGGCCCTGACGTTCTCCATAAGTCAGGTCTGACGCTGTCCCTACCGAAAATCTTGACGCAGGTCCTAAATTTTAGGCCTTGATTCTCTAAGTAACTAAGGTCTTGACACCAAATCTAGGTCATTAACTGACACTACCCCTAGACCTTAATCTAATCTTGACTTTAGCTAATGTCAAGTTTAGGGAAAGAGATTCTTTACGATGAAATTCTTTCATCATATGAATATTGGTTTCTTAAAACAATAATTTTTAAACTCTTGTTAACCTTAAACAAAGTGTACTCAACTGCTGTGGAATATTCCTTCATAGCAGCGTGCATGGTTTACTTTTACATTCTTGTGTGTTGGCCTTCAGTGTTCTTGCAGGAATGGCTCCTCTTATGCTAACTAAATCATCCCTGATGCTGAACATAAATAAGGCGCTGAAATTACTCCCGATGCTCTGAACCTGTCCCTAACTACGGCCTGGAGACTCGTGCTAAACCAGGCCCTGACACTGTCCCAAACCAAGACCCTGACATTACACGTAACTCGGACCCTGACACTACTCCTAGCTCAGTCCCTGACACTATTACCTAACAAAGCCCATAATGATATTCCTAACTCAGACCCTGACACTGACTCTAACTAAGGCCCTACTGCCGCCAATATCTAAAGTCCTGATGCTATCCTGAGTTAATATCCTGACCCAGGTCTTACCAAGGTCCTGAAACTGACCCAAAGTAAGCCTTGATGCTGTCTGAAAATGAGGCCCTGAGGCTCTCCCTAACAGAGGCCCTGATAATGTCTTTAGTGAAGACCCTCACGCTGATGCCACAGAGGCCCTTCTGCTGCTCCTATGTCATGCCCTGACAGTGTCCCGAACTCAGGCCCTAAACATAAGCCTCACTTAGGCCCTTTGGCTGTACCTTCCTTATGCTCTGACGCTGTCTGTATAGGAAGCCCTGGCAGTGGTCCTGATTTAGGCCCTCACGCTGGTCCTAAGTAAGGCCCTGAGGCTCTCAATAACGAAGGTCTTCACGCTTTTCCTGGGTCATTTCGTGACGCTATCCCTGGCCCGGAACCTGACTCTGTCCCAAGCTCATGTCCTGCATCTTATCCTAAATGAAACCCTAATACTCTCCCTAACTAAGCCCTGACGAAACCTAACAAAGGCCTTCACACTATCTCTCACGAGCGCCCGGAATCTGTCCCTAATGGTCCCTGCTGCAATTAATAGCTAAAAAAAGGACACTGTCCTGAGCTAATATCCTGACACATTTCTAGCCACTGTCCTGATACTTTCCAAAAGAAAGCCTGTTGCCGTCCTTAAGTGAAGACCTGAGGCTGTTCCTAACTCAGGCCCTGAAGCTTTCCCTAACTGAGGCCTTGATTCTGTGACTAACACAGGCCCTGTTCATGTCTTTCACTATGACCTGCATGCTGACCCCACAAAGGCCCTGATGCTGTTCCTACGTCATGCCCTGACTGTGTCTCCAGCAGGTGGGCTGGCACTAGGCCTCACTCAGGCCTAGACGTTCTCCCTAAGTCAGGCTCTGACGATGTCCCTACCCGAAGCCCTGACACAGGTCCTAAATTAGGCCCTGATTCTCTAAATAACTAAGGTCTTGACACCAACCCAGGTCATTTTCTGACACTATCCCTGGCTCGGATCATGACTCTCTCCCAAGGTAATGTCCTGCATCTTATCCTAATTGAAACCCTAATACTCTCCCTAACTAAGGCCCGGACTAATCCTAATTAAGGCATTGACCCTATCTCTCACTAAGGCCCAGAATCTATCCCTAACATGGGCCCTGCTGCAATCAATAATGAAAATCCGGACACTATCCTGAGCTAATATGCTGACACATTTCTATCCACGGACCTGACACAGTCCCAAAGAAAGGCCTGTCGCTGTCCTTAAATGAAGACCTGAGGCTGTGCCTAACTCAGGCCCTGAAGCTTTCCCTAACGGAGGCCTCGATTCTCTGACTCACTCAGGCCCTGCTCATGTCCTTAACTATGACCCGAATGCTGACCCAACAAAGGCCCGGATGCTGCTTCGACGTCATGCCCTGACACTGTCTCCAGCTAGGGGCCTGAAGCTGGGCCTCACTCAGGCCCTGTTTCTTGCCCAATTCCGGCCCTGATGCTGGTCCTAAATAAGGCCCTCAGGTTCTCAGTAACTAAGGTCTTGACACTATCCCGAGGTCATTTGCTGACACAATCCCTAGACTTTACCCTAACCCTGTCCCTAGCTAATGTCCTGCCTCTTATGCTAACTGAAGCCCTTATGCTGTGCCCATGTCAGGATCTGAATTGAGTCCCCATGCCGTGACACTGTCCCTAACTAAGGCCTGGATGTTAGGCCTAACTCAAGGCCTGACACTGTCCCTAACTAAGGCCCTGATGCCATCAATATCTAAGGTCCTCACACTATCCTCAGCTAATTTACTATCCCATCTCTTACTAAGGTCCTGAAAATATCGCTAAGTAAGCCGTGACGCTGTCCCTAACAGAAGGCCTGCTCATGTCTTTAACGAAGACCATAATGCTGATCCAACAATGGCACTGATGCTGCTCCTGTGTCACGCCCTGACAGTGTCCCCACCTACAGGAATGACGCTAGGCCTCACTCAGGCCCTGTCGCTCACCCCAAGCCAGTCCGGGATGCGATTTTTACATGAAGCCCTAACATTGCTTCTAAAGAAGGCCCTGATGCTCTCAGTAACTAAGGTCTTGACACTATCTCTCACTAAGGCCTGGAATCTGTCCCTAACATGGGTCCTGCTGCAATCAATAACTAAAATCCGGACACTATCCTGAGCTAATATGCTGACACATTTCTATCCAAGGTTCTGACACTGTCGCAAAGAGAGCCCTGTCGCTCTCCTTAACTGAAGACGTGAGGCTGTGCCTAACTCAGGCCCTGAAGCTTTCCTTAACCCAGGCCTTGATTCTGTGACTCACTCAAGCCCTGCTCATGTCTTTCACTATGACCCGAATGCTGACTCCACAAACGCCCTGATGCTGCTCCTAAGTCATGCCCTGACAGTGTCTGCATCTAGGGGCCTGATGCTAGGCCTCACTCAGGCCCTCACTTTCTCCCTATACCAGGCTCTGACACTGTCCCTACCCGAAGCCCTGGCACAGATCCTAAATTAGGCCCTGATTCTATAAGTAACTAAGGGCTTGATTCCAAACCTAGGTCATTCATTACCTGACACTAGCCCTAGACCTGAACGTAAACTTCTCTTTTGCTAATGTTAAATTTAGCTCAAGAGATTCTTTAGGATGAAATTCTTTCATCTTCTGAATAGAGTTTTCTGAAAAAAATAATGTTTAAACTCTTACTGAACTTAAACAAAATGTACTCAACTTCTGTGGAATATTCCTTTATACCAGCCTGCCTGGTTTACTTCTGCATTTGCCTGTGTTGGCTTTCAGGGTGCTTGTAGGAATACCTCCTCTTATGCTAACGAACTAACTCTTATTATGCTAAATCCCTGATGTTTTCCCTAGTTAAATTCAGGAAACTCCTCCCAAGGCTGTGAACCCCTCCCAAACTGAGGCCTGGAGGCTCATCCTAGCTCAGGCCCTGACAAAACTCCTAGCTCAGTCCCTGACACTATACCTAACAAAGGCTATAATGCTAGTCCTAACTCAGGCCCTGACACTGTTTCTAACTACAGCCCAGCTGCCGCCAATATCTAAAATCCTGATACTATCCTGAGTTAATATCCTGACCCAGGTCTTACCAAGGTCCTGAAACTGACCCAAAGTAAGCCTTGATGCTGTCCATAAATGAGGCCCTGAGGCTCTCCCTAACAGAGGCCCTGATAATGTCTTTAATGAAGAACCTGACACTGATCCCACAGAGGCCCTTCTGCTGCTCCTAAGTCATGCCCTGACAGTGTCCCGAACTCAGGCCCTAAAGATAAGCCTCACTTAGGCCCTTTGGCTGTACCTTCCTTATGCTCTGACGCTGTCTGTATAGGAAGCGCTGGCAGTGGTCCTGATTTAGGCCCTCACGCTGGTCCTAAGTAAAGCCCTGAGGCTCTCAATAACGAAGGTCTTCACGCTTTTCCTGGGTCATTTCGTGACGCTATCCCTGGCCCGGAACCTGACTCTGTCCCAAGCTCATGTCCTGCATCTTATCCTAAATGAAACCCTAATAGTATCCCTAACTAAGCCCTGACCAATCCGAACAAAGGCCTTGACACTATCTCTCACTAAAGCCCGGAATCTGTCCCTAACATGGCACCTGTTGCAATCAATAACTAAAATCCGGACACTGTCCTGAGATAATTTCCTGACACATTTCTATGCACGATCCTGACACTGTCCCAAACCTGTCGGTGTCTTTAAGTGAAGACCTGACACTGTGCCTAACTCAGGCCCTGAAGCTTTCCCTAAGTGAGGCCTTGATTCTGTGACTCACTCAAGACCTGCTCATGTCTTTCACTATGACCTTTCGCTGACCCAACCAAGGTGTTTATGCTGCTCCTAAGTCGTACCCTGACTGTGTCTGCAGCTAGGGGGCTGACGCTAGGCCTCACTCAGGCCCTGACGTTCTCCATAAGTCAGGTCTGAATCTGTCCCTACCGAAAATCTTGACGCAGGTCCTAAATTTTAGGCCTTGATTCTCTAAGTAACTAAGGTCTTGACACCAAATCTAGGTCATTAACTGACACTACCCCTAGACCTTAATCTAATCTTGACTTTAGCTAATGTCAAGTTTAGGGAAAGAGATTCTTTACGATGAAATTCTTTCATCATATGAATATTGGTTTCTTAAAACAATAATTTTTAAACTCTTGTTAACCTTAAACAAAGTGTACTCAACTGCTGTGGAATATTCCTTCATAGCAGCGTGCATGGTTCACTTTTACATTCTTGTGTGTTGGCCTTCAGGGTTCTTGCAGGAATGGCTCCTCTTATGCTAACTAAATCATCCCTGATGCTGAACATAAATAAGGCGCTGAAATTACTCCCGATGCTGTGAACCTGTCCCTAACTACGGCCTGGAGACTCGTGCTAACCCAGGCGCTGACACTGTCCCTAACCAAGACCCTGACATTACACGTAACTCGGACCCTGACACTACTCCTAGCTCACTCCCTGACACTATACCTAACAAAGGCCATAATGATATTCCTAACTCAGACCCTGACACTGACTCTAACTAAGGCCCTACTGCCGCCAATATCTAAAGTCCTGATGCTATCCTGAGTTAATATCCTGACCCAGGTCTTACCAAGGTCCTGAAACTGACCCAAAGTAAGCCTTGATGCTGTCCGAAAATGAGGTCCTGAGGCTCTCCCTAACAGAGGCCCTGATAATGTCTTTAATGAAGACCCTCAGGCTGATCCCACAGAGGCCCTTCTGCTGCTCCTAAGTCATGCCCTGACACTTTCCCTAACTCAGATCCTAAAGATAGGCCTCACTTAGGCACTTGGGCTGTACCTTACTTAGGCTCTGATGCTGTCCTTATATGAAGCCAGGGCAGTGGTCGTGATTTAGGGCCTGACTCTGGTCCTAAGTCAGGCCCCGATGCTCTCAATAACTAAGGCTTTAACGCTTTCTCTTGGTCGTTTCCTGACACTATCCCTGGCCCGGAACCTGACTCTGTCCCAAGCTCATGTCCTGCATCTTATCCTAAATGAAACCCTAACACTCTCCGTAACTAGGGCCCTGAATAATCCTGCCTAAGGCCTTGACACGACTTCTCACTAAGGCCCGGAACCTGACATTGTCCCTAGAAAAGGCCCTGACTATACCTAACAAAGGCTATAATGCTAGTCCTAACTCAGGCCCTGACACTGTTTCTAACTAAAGCCCAGCTGCCGCCAATATCTAAAATCCTGATATTATCCTGAGTTAATATCCTGACCCAGGTCTTACCAAGGTCCTGAAACTGACTAAAAGTAAGCCTTGATGCTGTCCATAAATGAGGCCCTGAGGCTCTCCCTAACAGAGACCCTGATAATGTCTTTAATGAAGAACCTGACGCTGATCCCACAGAGGCCCTTCTGCTGCTCCTAAGTCATGCCCTGACAGTGTCCCGAACTGAGGCCCTAAAGATAAGCCTCACTTAGGCCCTTTGGCTGTACCTTCCTTATGCTCTGACGCTGTCTGTATAGGAAGACCTGGCAGTGGTCCTGATTTAGGCCCTGACGCTGGTCCTAAGTAAGGCCCTGATGCTCTCAATAACGAAGGTCTTCACGCTTTTCCTGGGCCATTTCGCGACGCTATCCCTGGCCCGGAACCTGACTCTGTCCCAAGCTCATGTCCTGCATCTTATCCTAAATGAAACCCTAATAGTATCCCTAACTAAGCCCTGATTAAACCTAACAAAGGCCTTCACAGTATCTCTCACCAACACCCAGAATATATCCCTAATGGTCCCTGCTGCAATCAATAACTAAAATCCGGACACTGTCCTGAGCTATTACCCTGACTCCTTTCTATCCACTGTCCTGATACTTTCCAAAAGAAAGCCTGTTGCCGTCCTTAGGTGAAGACCTGACGCTGTGCCTAACTCAGGCCCTGAAGCTTTCCCTAAGTGAGGCCTTGATTCTGTGACTCACTCAAGGCCTGCTCATGTCTTTCACTATGACCTTTCGCTGACCCAACCAAGGTGTTTATGCTGCTCCTAAGTCATGCCCTGACTGTGTCTACAGCTACGGGGCTGACGCTAGGCCTCACTCAGGCCCTGACGTTCTCCATAAGTCAGGTCTGACGCTGTCCCTACCGAAAATCTTGACGCAGGTCCTAAATTTTAGGCCTTGATTCTCTAAGTAAGTAAGGTCTTGACACTAAATCTAGGTCATTAACTGACACTACCCCTAGACCTTAATCCAATCTTGACTTTAGCTAATGTCAAGTTTAGAGAAACAGATTCTTTATGACGAAATTCTTTCATCATATTAATATTGGTTTCGTAAAAAAAATAATTTTTAAACTCTTGTTAACCTTAAACAAAGTGTACTCAACTGCTGTGGAATATTCCTTCATAGCAGCGTGCATGGTTCACTTTTACATTCTTGTGTGTTGGCCTTCAGGGTTCTTGCAGGAATGGCTCCTCTTATGCTAACTAAATCATCCCTGATGCTGAACATAAATAAGGCGCTGAAATTACTCCCGATGCTCTGAACCTGTCCCTAACTACGGCCTGGAGACTCGTGCTAAACCAGGCCCTGACACTGTCCCAAACCAAGACCCTGACATTACACGTAACTCGGACCCTGACACTACTCCTAGCTCAGTCCCTGACACTGTAACTAACAAAGCCCATAATGATATTCCTAACTCAGACCCTGACACTGACTCTAATTAAGGCCCTACTGCCGCCAATATCTAAAGTCCTGATGCTATCCTGAGTTAATATCCTGACCCAGGTCTTACCAAGGTCCTGAAACTGACCCAAAGTAAGCCTTGATGCTGTCTGAAAATGAGGCCCTGAGGCTCTCCCTAACAGAGGCCCTGATAATGTCTTTAGTGAAGACCCTCACGCTGATCCCACAGAGGCCCTTCTGCTGCTCCTAAGTCATGCCCTGACAGTGTCCCGAACTCAGGCCCTAAACATAAGCCTCACTTAGGCCCTGTGGCTGTACCTTCCTTATGCTCTGACGCTGTCTGTATAGGAAGCCCTGGCAGTGGTCCTGATTTAGGCCCTCACGCTGGTCCAAAGTAAGGCCCTGAGGCTCTCAATAAAGAAGGTCTTCACGATATTCCTGGGTCATTTCGTGACGCTATCCCTGGCCCGGAACCTGACTCTGTCCCAAGCTCATGTCCTGCATCTTATCCTAAATGAAACCCTAATACTCTCCCTAACTAAGCCCTGACTAATCCGAACAAAGGCCTTGATACTATCTCTCACTAAAGCCCAGAATCTGTCCCTAACATGGGACCTGTTGCAATCAATAACTAAAATCCGGAAACTGTCCTGAGGTAATTTCCTGACACATTTCTATGCAGGATCCTGACACTGTCCCAAACCGGTCGGTGTAATTAAATGAAGACATGATGCTGTGCCTAACTCAGGCCCTGAAGCTTTCCCTAAGTGAGGCCTTGATTCTGTGACTCACTCAAGGCCTGCTCATGTCTTTCACTATGACCTTTCGCTGATCCAACCAAGGTGTTTATGCTGCTCCTAAGTCGTACCCTGACTGTGTCTGCAGCTAGGGGGCTGACGCTAGGCCTCACTCAGGCCTTGACGTTCTCCATAAGTCAGGTCTGAATCTGTCCCTACCGAAAATCTTGACGCAGGTCCTAAATTTTAGGCCTTGATTCTCTAAGTAACTAAGGTCTTGACACCAAATCCAGGTCATTAACTGACACTACCCCTAGACCTTAATCTAATCTTGACTTTAGCTAATGTCAAGTTTAGGGAAAGAGATTCTTTACGATGAAATTCTTTCATCATATGAATATTGGTTTCTTAAAACAATAATTTTTAAACTCTTGTTAACCTTAAACAAAGTGTACTCAACTGCTGTGGAATATTCCTTCATAGCAGCGTGCATGGTTCACTTTTACATTCTTGTGTGTTGGCCTTCAGGGTTCTTGCAGGAATGGCTCCTCTTATGCTAACTAAATCCTCCCTGATGCTGAACATAAATAAGGCGCTGAAATTACTTCCGATGCTGTGAACCGCTCCCTAACTACGGCCTGGAGACTCGTGCTAACCCAGGCGCTGACACTGTCCCTAACCAAGACCCTGACATTACACGTAACTCGGACCCTGACACTACTCCTAGCTCACTCCCTGACACTATACCTGACAAAGGCCATAATGATATTCCTAACTCAGACCCTGACACTGACTCTAACTAAGGCCCTACTGCCGCCAATATCTAAAGTCCTGATACTATCCTGAGTTAATATCCTGACCCAGGTCTTACCAAGGACCTGAAACTGACCCAAAGTAAGCCTTGATGCTGTCCGAAAATGAGGTCCTGAGGCTCTCCCTAACAGAGGCCCTGATAATGTCTTTAATGAAGACCCTCAGGCTGATCCCACAGAGGCCCTTCTGCTGCTCCTAAGTCATGCCCTGACACTTTCCCTAACTCAGATCCTAAAGATAGGCCTCACTTAGGCACTTGGGCTGTACCTTACTTAGGCTCTGATGCTGTCCTTATATGAAGCAGGGGCAGTGGTCGTGATTTAGGGCCTGACTCTGGTCCTAAGTCAGGCCCCGATGCTCTCAATAACTAAGGTTTTAACGCTTTCTCTTGGTCGTTTCCTGACACTATCCCTGGCCCGGAACCTGACTCTGTCCCAAGCTCATGTCCTGCATCTTATCCTAAATGAAACCCTAACACTCTCCGTAACTAGGGCCCTGAATAATCCTGCCTAAGGCCTTGACACGACTTCTCACTAAGGCCCGGAACCTGACATTGTCCCTAGAAAAGGCCCTGACTATACCTAACAAAGGCTATAATGCTAGTCCTAACTCAGGCCCTGACACTGTTTCTAACTAAAGCCCAGCTGCCGCCAATATCTAAAATCCTGATATTATCCTGAGTTAATATCCTGACCCAGGTCTTACTAAGGTCCTGAAACTGACCCAAAGTAAGCCTTGATGCTGTCTGAAAATGAGGCCCTGAGGCTCTCCCTAACAGAGGCCCTGATAATGTCTTTAGTGAAGACCCTCACGCTGATGCCACAGAGGCCCTTCTGCTGCTCCTAAGTCATGCCCTGACAGTGTCCCGAACTCAGGCCCTAAAGATAAGCCTCACTTAGGCCCTTTGGCTGTACCTTCCTTATGCTCTGACGCTGTCTGTATAGGAAGCCCTGGCAGTGGTCCTGATTTAGACCCTCACGCTGGTCCTAAGTAAGGCCCTGAGGCTCTCAATAACGAAGGTCTTCACGCTTTTCCTGGGCCATTTCGCGACGCTATCCCTGGCCTGGAACCTGACTCTGTCCCAAGCTCATGTCCTGCATCTTATCCTAAATGAAACCCTAATAGTATCCCTAACTAAGCCCTGACTAATCCGAACAAAGGCCTTGACACTATCTCTCACTAAAGCCCGGAATCTCTCCCTAACATGGGACCTGTTGCAATCAATAACTAAAACCCAGACACTGTCCTGAGCTAATATTCTGACTCATTTCTATCCACTGTTCTGATACTTTCCAAAAGAAAGCCTGTTGCCGTCCTTAAGTGAAGACCTGAGGCTGTTCCTAACTCAGGCCCTGAAGCTTTCCCTAACTGAGGCCTTGATTCTGTGACTAACACAGGCCCTGTTCATGTCTTTCACTATGACCTTTCGCTGACCCAACCAAGGTGTTTATGCTGCTCCTAAGTCATGCCCTGACTGTGTCTACAGCTACGGGGCTGACGCTAGGCCTCACTCAGGCCCTGACGTTCTCCATAAGTCAGGTCTGACGCTGTCCCTACCGAAAATCTTGACGCAGGTCCTAAATTTTAGGCCTTGATTCTCTAAGTAAGTAAGGTCTTGACACTAAATCTAGGTCATTAACTGACACTACCCCTAGACCTTAATCCAATCTTGACTTTAGCTAATGTCAAGTTTAGAGAAACAGATTCTTTATGACGAAATTCTTTCATCATATTAATATTGGTTTCGTAAAAAAAATAATTTTTAAACTCTTGTTAACCTTAAACAAAGTGTACTCAACTGCTGTGGAATATTCCTTCATAGCAGCGTGCATGGTTCACTTTTACATTCTTGTGTGTTGGCCTTCAGGGTTCTTGCAGGAATGGCTCCTCTTATGCTAACTAAATCATCCCTGATGCTGAACATAAATAAGGCGCTGAAATTACTCCCGATGCTCTGAACCTGTCCCTAACTACGGCCTGGAGACTCGTGCTAAACCAGGCCCTGACACTGTCCCAAACCAAGACCCTGACATTACACGTAACTCGGACCCTGACACTACTCCTAGCTCAGTCCCTGACACTGTAACTAACAAAGCCCATAATGATATTCCTAACTCAGACCCTGACACTGACTCTAATTAAGGCCCTACTGCCGCCAATATCTAAAGTCCTGATGCTATCCTGAGTTAATATCCTGACCCAGGTCTTACCAAGGTCCTGAAACTGACCCAAAGTAAGCCTTGATGCTGTCTGAAAATGAGGCCCTGAGGCTCTCCCTAACAGAGGCCCTGATAATGTCTTTAGTGAAGACCCTCACGCTGATGCCACAGAGGCCCTTCTGCTGCTCCTAAGTCATGCCCTGACAGTGTCCCGAACTCAGGCCCTAAAGATAAGCCTCACTTAGGCCCTTTGGCTGTACCTTCCTTATGCTCTGACGCTGTCTGTATAGGAAGCCCTGGCAGTGGTCCTGATTTAGACCCTCACGCTGGTCCTAAGTAAGGCCCTGAGGCTCTCAATAACGAAGGTCTTCACGCTTTTCCTGGGCCATTTCGCGACGCTATCCCTGGCCTGGAACCTGACTCTGTCCCAAGCTCATGTCCTGCATCTTATCCTAAATGAAACCCTAATAGTATCCCTAACTAAGCCCTGACTAATCCGAACAAAGGCCTTGACACTATCTCTCACTAAAGCCCGGAATCTCTCCCTAACATGGGACCTGTTGCAATCAATAACTAAAACCCAGACACTGTCCTGAGCTAATATTCTGACTCATTTCTATCCACTGTTCTGATACTTTCCAAAAGAAAGCCTGTTGCCGTCCTTAAGTGAAGACCTGAGGCTGTTCCTAACTCAGGCCCTGAAGCTTTCCCTAACTGAGGCCTTGATTCTGTGACTAACACAGGCCCTGTTCATGTCTTTCACTATGACCTGCATGCTGACCCCACAAAGGCCCTGATGCTGTTCCTACGTCATGCCCTGACTGTGTCTCCAGCAGGTGGGCTGGCACTAGGCCTCACTCAGGCCTAGACGTTCTCCCTAAGTCAGGCTCTGACGCTGTCCCTACCCGAAGCCCTGACACAGGTCCTAAATTAGGCCCTGATTCTCTAAATAACTAAGGTCTTGACACCAACCCAGGTCATTTTCTGACACTATCCCTGGCTCGGATCATGAGTCTGTCCCAAGCTCATGTCCTGCATCTTATCCTAAATGAAACCCTAATAGTATCCCTAACTAAGCCCTGACTAATCCGAACAAAGGCCTTGACACTATCTCTCACTAAAGCCCGGAATCTGTCCCTAACATGGCACCTGTTGCAATCAATAACTAAAATCCGGACACTGTCCTGAGGTAATTTCCTGACACATTTCTATGCACGATCCTGACACTGTCCCAAACCGGTCGGTGTCTGTAAGTGAAGACCTGACACTGTGCCTAACTCAGGCCCTGAAGCTTTCCCTAAGTGAGGCCTTGATTCTGTGACTCACTCAAGGCCTGCTCATGTCTTTCACTATGACCTTTCGCTGACCCAACCAAGGTGTTTATGCTGCTCCTAAGTCGTACCCTGACTGTGTCTGCAGCTAGGGGGCTGACGCTAGGCCTCACTCAGGCCCTGACGTTCTCCATAAGTCAGGTCTGACGCTGTCCCTACCGAAAATCTTGACGCAGGTCCTAAATTTTAGGCCTTGATTCTCTAAGTAACTAAGGTCTTGACACCAAATCTAGGTCATTAACTGACACTACCCCTAGACCTTAATCTAATCTTGACTTTAGCTAATGTCAAGTTTAGGGAAAGAGATTCTTTACGATGAAATTCTTTCATCATATGAATATTGGTTTCTTAAAACAATAATTTTTAAACTCTTGTTAACCTTAAACAAAGTGTACTCAACTGCTGTGGAATATTCCTTCATAGCAGCGTGCATGGTTTACTTTTACATTCTTGTGTGTTGGCCTTCAGTGTTCTTGCAGGAATGGCTCCTCTTATGCTAACTAAATCATCCCTGATGCTGAACATAAATAAGGCGCTGAAATTACTCCCGATGCTCTGAACCTGTCCCTAACTACGGCCTGGAGACTCGTGCTAAACCAGGCCCTGACACTGTCCCAAACCAAGACCCTGACAGTACACGTAACTCGGACCCTGACACTACTCCTAGCTCAGTCCCTGACACTATTACCTAACAAAGCCCATAATGATATTCCTAACTCAGACCCTGACACTGACTCTAACTAAGGCCCTACTGCCGCCAATATCTAAAGTCCTGATGCTATCCTGAGTTAATATCCTGACCCAGGTCTTACCAAGGTCCTGAAACTGACCCAAAGTAAGCCTTGATGCTGTCTGAAAATGAGGCCCTGAGGCTCTCCCTAACAGAGGCCCTGATAATGTCTTTAGTGAAGACCCTCACGCTGATGCCACAGAGGCCCTTCTGCTGCTCCTATGTCATGCCCTGACAGTGTCCCGAACTCAGGCCCTAAACATAAGCCTCACTTAGGCCCTTTGGCTGTACCTTCCTTATGCTCTGACGCTGTCTGTATAGGAAGCCCTGGCAGTGGTCCTGATTTAGGCCCTCACGCTGGTCCTAAGTAAGGCCCTGAGGCTCTCAATAACGAAGGTCTTCACGCTTTTCCTGGGTCATTTCGTGACGCTATCCCTGGCCCGGAACCTGACTCTGTCCCAAGCTCATGTCCTGCATCTTATCCTAAATGAAACCCTAATACTCTCCCTAACTAAGCCCTGACGAAACCTAACAAAGGCCTTCACACTATCTCTCACGAGCGCCCGGAATCTGTCCCTAATGGTCCCTGCTGCAATTAATAGCTAAAAAAAGGACACTGTCCTGAGCTAATATCCTGACACATTTCTAGCCACTGTCCTGATACTTTCCAAAAGAAAGCCTGTTGCCGTCCTTAAGTGAAGACCTGAGGCTGTTCCTAACTCAGGCCCTGAAGCTTTCCCTAACTGAGGCCTTGATTCTGTGACTAACACAGGCCCTGTTCATGTCTTTCACTATGACCTGCATGCTGACCCCACAAAGGCCCTGATGCTGTTCCTACGTCATGCCCTGACTGTGTCTCCAGCAGGTGGGCTGGCACTAGGCCTCACTCAGGCCTAGACGTTCTCCCTAAGTCAGGCTCTGACGATGTCCCTACCCGAAGCCCTGACACAGGTCCTAAATTAGGCCCTGATTCTCTAAATAACTAAGGTCTTGACACCAACCCAGGTCATTTTCTGACACTATCCCTGGCTCGGATCATGACTCTCTCCCAAGGTAATGTCCTGCATCTTATCCTAATTGAAACCCTAATACTCTCCCTAACTAAGGCCCGGACTAATCCTAATTAAGGCATTGACCCTATCTCTCA
The DNA here is from genome assembly GCF_026419965.1 of Kogia breviceps. NCBI lineage: Eukaryota > Metazoa > Chordata > Mammalia > Artiodactyla > Physeteridae > Kogia > Kogia breviceps. The sequence goes on along the minus strand of NW_026711675.1, from coordinate 33,829 downwards.
CTAAGGCCCAGAATCTATCCCTAACATGGGCCCTGCTGCAATCAATAATGAAAATCCGGACACTATCCTGAGCTAATATGCTGACACATTTCTATCCACGGACCTGACACAGTCCCAAAGAAAGGCCTGTCGCTGTCCTTAAATGAAGACCTGAGGCTGTGCCTAACTCAGGCCCTGAAGCTTTCCCTAACGGAGGCCTCGATTCTCTGACTCACTCAGGCCCTGCTCATGTCCTTAACTATGACCCGAATGCTGACCCAACAAAGGCCCGGATGCTGCTTCGACGTCATGCCCTGACACTGTCTCCAGCTAGGGGCCTGAAGCTGGGCCTCACTCAGGCCCTGTTTCTTGCCCAATTCCGGCCCTGATGCTGGTCCTAAATAAGGCCCTCAGGTTCTCAGTAACTAAGGTCTTGACACTATCCCGAGGTCATTTGCTGACACAATCCCTAGACTTTACCCTAACCCTGTCCCTAGCTAATGTCCTGCCTCTTATGCTAACTGAAGCCCTTATGCTGTGCCCATGTCAGGATCTGAATTGAGTCCCCATGCCGTGACACTGTCCCTAACTAAGGCCTGGATGTTAGGCCTAACTCAAGGCCTGACACTGTCCCTAACTAAGGCCCTGATGCCATCAATATCTAAGGTCCTCACACTATCCTCAGCTAATTTACTATCCCATCTCTTACTAAGGTCCTGAAAATATCGCTAAGTAAGCCGTGACGCTGTCCCTAACAGAAGGCCTGCTCATGTCTTTAACGAAGACCATAATGCTGATCCAACAATGGCACTGATGCTGCTCCTGTGTCACGCCCTGACAGTGTCCCCACCTACAGGAATGACGCTAGGCCTCACTCAGGCCCTGTCGCTCACCCCAAGCCAGTCCGGGATGCGATTTTTACATGAAGCCCTAACATTGCTTCTAAAGAAGGCCCTGATGCTCTCAGTAACTAAGGTCTTGACACTATCTCTCACTAAGGCCTGGAATCTGTCCCTAACATGGGTCCTGCTGCAATCAATAACTAAAATCCGGACACTATCCTGAGCTAATATGCTGACACATTTCTATCCAAGGTTCTGACACTGTCGCAAAGAGAGCCCTGTCGCTCTCCTTAACTGAAGACGTGAGGCTGTGCCTAACTCAGGCCCTGAAGCTTTCCTTAACCCAGGCCTTGATTCTGTGACTCACTCAAGCCCTGCTCATGTCTTTCACTATGACCCGAATGCTGACTCCACAAACGCCCTGATGCTGCTCCTAAGTCATGCCCTGACAGTGTCTGCATCTAGGGGCCTGATGCTAGGCCTCACTCAGGCCCTCACTTTCTCCCTATACCAGGCTCTGACACTGTCCCTACCCGAAGCCCTGGCACAGATCCTAAATTAGGCCCTGATTCTATAAGTAACTAAGGGCTTGATTCCAAACCTAGGTCATTCATTACCTGACACTAGCCCTAGACCTGAACGTAAACTTCTCTTTTGCTAATGTTAAATTTAGCTCAAGAGATTCTTTAGGATGAAATTCTTTCATCTTCTGAATAGAGTTTTCTGAAAAAAATAATGTTTAAACTCTTACTGAACTTAAACAAAATGTACTCAACTTCTGTGGAATATTCCTTTATACCAGCCTGCCTGGTTTACTTCTGCATTTGCCTGTGTTGGCTTTCAGGGTGCTTGTAGGAATACCTCCTCTTATGCTAACGAACTAACTCTTATTATGCTAAATCCCTGATGTTTTCCCTAGTTAAATTCAGGAAACTCCTCCCAAGGCTGTGAACCCCTCCCAAACTGAGGCCTGGAGGCTCATCCTAGCTCAGGCCCTGACAAAACTCCTAGCTCAGTCCCTGACACTATACCTAACAAAGGCTATAATGCTAGTCCTAACTCAGGCCCTGACACTGTTTCTAACTACAGCCCAGCTGCCGCCAATATCTAAAATCCTGATACTATCCTGAGTTAATATCCTGACCCAGGTCTTACCAAGGTCCTGAAACTGACCCAAAGTAAGCCTTGATGCTGTCCATAAATGAGGCCCTGAGGCTCTCCCTAACAGAGGCCCTGATAATGTCTTTAATGAAGAACCTGACACTGATCCCACAGAGGCCCTTCTGCTGCTCCTAAGTCATGCCCTGACAGTGTCCCGAACTCAGGCCCTAAAGATAAGCCTCACTTAGGCCCTTTGGCTGTACCTTCCTTATGCTCTGACGCTGTCTGTATAGGAAGCGCTGGCAGTGGTCCTGATTTAGGCCCTCACGCTGGTCCTAAGTAAAGCCCTGAGGCTCTCAATAACGAAGGTCTTCACGCTTTTCCTGGGTCATTTCGTGACGCTATCCCTGGCCCGGAACCTGACTCTGTCCCAAGCTCATGTCCTGCATCTTATCCTAAATGAAACCCTAATAGTATCCCTAACTAAGCCCTGACCAATCCGAACAAAGGCCTTGACACTATCTCTCACTAAAGCCCGGAATCTGTCCCTAACATGGCACCTGTTGCAATCAATAACTAAAATCCGGACACTGTCCTGAGATAATTTCCTGACACATTTCTATGCACGATCCTGACACTGTCCCAAACCTGTCGGTGTCTTTAAGTGAAGACCTGACACTGTGCCTAACTCAGGCCCTGAAGCTTTCCCTAAGTGAGGCCTTGATTCTGTGACTCACTCAAGACCTGCTCATGTCTTTCACTATGACCTTTCGCTGACCCAACCAAGGTGTTTATGCTGCTCCTAAGTCGTACCCTGACTGTGTCTGCAGCTAGGGGGCTGACGCTAGGCCTCACTCAGGCCTTGACGTTCTCCATAAGTCAGGTCTGAATCTGTCCCTACCGAAAATCTTGACGCAGGTCCTAAATTTTAGGCCTTGATTCTCTAAGTAACTAAGGTCTTGACACCAAATCTAGGTCATTAACTGACACTACCCCTAGACCTTAATCTAATCTTGACTTTAGCTAATGTCAAGTTTAGGGAAAGAGATTCTTTACGATGAAATTCTTTCATCATATGAATATTGGTTTCTTAAAACAATAATTTTTAAACTCTTGTTAACCTTAAACAAAGTGTACTCAACTGCTGTGGAATATTCCTTCATAGCAGCGTGCATGGTTCACTTTTACATTCTTGTGTGTTGGCCTTCAGGGTTCTTGCAGGAATGGCTCCTCTTATGCTAACTAAATCATCCCTGATGCTGAACATAAATAAGGCGCTGAAATTACTCCCGATGCTGTGAACCTGTCCCTAACTACGGCCTGGAGACTCGTGCTAACCCAGGCGCTGACACTGTCCCTAACCAAGACCCTGACATTACACGTAACTCGGACCCTGACACTACTCCTAGCTCACTCCCTGACACTATACCTAACAAAGGCCATAATGATATTCCTAACTCAGACCCTGACACTGACTCTAACTAAGGCCCTACTGCCGCCAATATCTAAAGTCCTGATGCTATCCTGAGTTAATATCCTGACCCAGGTCTTACCAAGGTCCTGAAACTGACCCAAAGTAAGCCTTGATGCTGTCCGAAAATGAGGTCCTGAGGCTCTCCCTAACAGAGGCCCTGATAATGTCTTTAATGAAGACCCTCAGGCTGATCCCACAGAGGCCCTTCTGCTGCTCCTAAGTCATGCCCTGACACTTTCCCTAACTCAGATCCTAAAGATAGGCCTCACTTAGGCACTTGGGCTGTACCTTACTTAGGCTCTGATGCTGTCCTTATATGAAGCCAGGGCAGTGGTCGTGATTTAGGGCCTGACTCTGGTCCTAAGTCAGGCCCCGATGCTCTCAATAACTAAGGTTTTAACGCTTTCTCTTGGTCGTTTCCTGACACTATCCCTGGCCCGGAACCTGACTCTGTCCCAAGCTCATGTCCTGCATCTTATCCTAAATGAAACCCTAACACTCTCCGTAACTAGGGCCCTGAATAATCCTGCCTAAGGCCTTGACACGACTTCTCACTAAGGCCCGGAACCTGACATTGTCCCTAGAAAAGGCCCTGACTATACCTAACAAAGGCTATAATGCTAGTCCTAACTCAGGCCCTGACACTGTTTCTAACTAAAGCCCAGCTGCCGCCAATATCTAAAATCCTGATATTATCCTGAGTTAATATCCTGACCCAGGTCTTACCAAGGTCCTGAAACTGACTAAAAGTAAGCCTTGATGCTGTCCATAAATGAGGCCCTGAGGCTCTCCCTAACAGAGACCCTGATAATGTCTTTAATGAAGAACCTGACACTGATCCCACAGAGGCCCTTCTGCTGCTCCTAAGTCATGCCCTGACAGTGTCCCGAACTGAGGCCCTAAAGATAAGCCTCACTTAGGCCCTTTGGCTGTACCTTCCTTATGCTCTGACGCTGTCTGTATAGGAAGACCTGGCAGTGGTCCTGATTTAGGCCCTGACGCTGGTCCTAAGTAAGGCCCTGATGCTCTCAATAACGAAGGTCTTCACGCTTTTCCTGGGCCATTTCGCGACGCTATCCCTGGCCCGGAACCTGACTCTGTCCCAAGCTCATGTCCTGCATCTTATCCTAAATGAAACCCTAATAGTATCCCTAACTAAGCCCTGATTAAACCTAACAAAGGCCTTCACAGTATCTCTCACCAACACCCAGAATATATCCCTAATGGTCCCTGCTGCAATCAATAACTAAAATCCGGACACTGTCCTGAGCTATTACCCTGACTCCTTTCTATCCACTGTCCTGATACTTTCCAAAAGAAAGCCTGTTGCCGTCCTTAGGTGAAGACCTGACGCTGTGCCTAACTCAGGCCCTGAAGCTTTCCCTAAGTGAGGCCTTGATTCTGTGACTCACTCAAGGCCTGCTCATGTCTTTCACTATGACCTTTCGCTGACCCAACCAAGGTGTTTATGCTGCTCCTAAGTCATGCCCTGACTGTGTCTACAGCTACGGGGCTGACGATAGGCCTCACTCAGGCCCTGACGTTCTCCATAAGTCAGGTCTGACGCTGTCCCTACCGAAAATCTTGACGCAGGTCCTAAATTTTAGGCCTTGATTCTCTAAGTAAGTAAGGTCTTGACACTAAATCTAGGTCATTAACTGACACTACCCCTAGACCTTAATCCAATCTTGACTTTAGCTAATGTCAAGTTTAGAGAAACAGATTCTTTATGACGAAATTCTTTCATCATATTAATATTGGTTTCGTAAAAAAAATAATTTTTAAACTCTTGTTAACCTTAAACAAAGTGTACTCAACTGCTGTGGAATATTCCTTCATAGCAGCGTGCATGGTTCACTTTTACATTCTTGTGTGTTGGCCTTCAGGGTTCTTGCAGGAATGGCTCCTCTTATGCTAACTAAATCATCCCTGATGCTGAACATAAATAAGGCGCTGAAATTACTCCCGATGCTCTGAACCTGTCCCTAACTACGGCCTGGAGACTCGTGCTAAACCAGGCCCTGACACTGTCCCAAACCAAGACCCTGACATTACACGTAACTCGGACCCTGACACTACTCCTAGCTCAGTCCCTGACACTGTAACTAACAAAGCCCATAATGATATTCCTAACTCAGACCCTGACACTGACTCTAATTAAGGCCCTACTGCCGCCAATATCTAAAGTCCTGATGCTATCCTGAGTTAATATCCTGACCCAGGTCTTACCAAGGTCCTGAAACTGACCCAAAGTAAGCCTTGATGCTGTCTGAAAATGAGGCCCTGAGGCTCTCCCTAACAGAGGCCCTGATAATGTCTTTAGTGAAGACCCTCACGCTGATCCCACAGAGGCCCTTCTGCTGCTCCTAAGTCATGCCCTGACAGTGTCCCGAACTCAGGCCCTAAACATAAGCCTCACTTAGGCCCTGTGGCTGTACCTTCCTTATGCTCTGACGCTGTCTGTATAGGAAGCCCTGGCAGTGGTCCTGATTTAGGCCCTCACGCTGGTCCAAAGTAAGGCCCTGAGGCTCTCAATAAAGAAGGTCTTCACGATATTCCTGGGTCATTTCGTGACGCTATCCCTGGCCCGGAACCTGACTCTGTCCCAAGCTCATGTCCTGCATCTTATCCTAAATGAAACCCTAATACTCTCCCTAACTAAGCCCTGACTAATCCGAACAAAGGCCTTGATACTATCTCTCACTAAAGCCCAGAATCTGTCCCTAACATGGGACCTGTTGCAATCAATAACTAAAATCCGGAAACTGTCCTGAGGTAATTTCCTGACACATTTCTATGCAGGATCCTGACACTGTCCCAAACCGGTCGGTGTAATTAAATGAAGACATGATGCTGTGCCTAACTCAGGCCCTGAAGCTTTCCCTAAGTGAGGCCTTGATTCTGTGACTCACTCAAGGCCTGCTCATGTCTTTCACTATGACCTTTCGCTGATCCAACCAAGGTGTTTATGCTGCTCCTAAGTCGTACCCTGACTGTGTCTGCAGCTAGGGGGCTGACGCTAGGCCTCACTCAGGCCTTGACGTTCTCCATAAGTCAGGTCTGAATCTGTCCCTACCGAAAATCTTGACGCAGGTCCTAAATTTTAGGCCTTGATTCTCTAAGTAACTAAGGTCTTGACACCAAATCCAGGTCATTAACTGACACTACCCCTAGACCTTAATCTAATCTTGACTTTAGCTAATGTCAAGTTTAGGGAAAGAGATTCTTTACGATGAAATTCTTTCATCATATGAATATTGGTTTCTTAAAACAATAATTTTTAAACTCTTGTTAACCTTAAACAAAGTGTACTCAACTGCTGTGGAATATTCCTTCATAGCAGCGTGCATGGTTCACTTTTACATTCTTGTGTGTTGGCCTTCAGGGTTCTTGCAGGAATGGCTCCTCTTATGCTAACTAAATCCTCCCTGATGCTGAACATAAATAAGGCGCTGAAATTACTTCCGATGCTGTGAACCGCTCCCTAACTACGGCCTGGAGACTCGTGCTAACCCAGGCGCTGACACTGTCCCTAACCAAGACCCTGACATTACACGTAACTCGGACCCTGACACTACTCCTAGCTCACTCCCTGACACTATACCTGACAAAGGCCATAATGATATTCCTAACTCAGACCCTGACACTGACTCTAACTAAGGCCCTACTGCCGCCAATATCTAAAGTCCTGATACTATCCTGAGTTAATATCCTGACCCAGGTCTTACCAAGGACCTGAAACTGACCCAAAGTAAGCCTTGATGCTGTCCGAAAATGAGGTCCTGAGGCTCTCCCTAACAGAGGCCCTGATAATGTCTTTAATGAAGACCCTCAGGCTGATCCCACAGAGGCCCTTCTGCTGCTCCTAAGTCATGCCCTGACACTTTCCCTAACTCAGATCCTAAAGATAGGCCTCACTTAGGCACTTGGGCTGTACCTTACTTAGGCTCTGATGCTGTCCTTATATGAAGCCAGGGCAGTGGTCGTGATTTAGGGCCTGACTCTGGTCCTAAGTCAGGCCCCGATGCTCTCAATAACTAAGGTTTTAACGCTTTCTCTTGGTCGTTTCCTGACACTATCCCTGGCCCGGAACCTGACTCTGTCCCAAGCTCATGTCCTGCATCTTATCCTAAATGAAACCCTAACACTCTCCGTAACTAGGGCCCTGAATAATCCTGCCTAAGGCCTTGACACGACTTCTCACTAAGGCCCGGAACCTGACATTGTCCCTAGAAAAGGCCCTGACTATACCTAACAAAGGCTATAATGCTAGTCCTAACTCAGGCCCTGACACTGTTTCTAACTAAAGCCCAGCTGCCGCCAATATCTAAAATCCTGATATTATCCTGAGTTAATATCCTGACCCAGGTCTTACTAAGGTCCTGAAACTGACCCAAAGTAAGCCTTGATGCTGTCTGAAAATGAGGCCCTGAGGCTCTCCCTAACAGAGGCCCTGATAATGTCTTTAGTGAAGACCCTCACGCTGATGCCACAGAGGCCCTTCTGCTGCTCCTAAGTCATGCCCTGACAGTGTCCCGAACTCAGGCCCTAAAGATAAGCCTCACTTAGGCCCTTTGGCTGTACCTTCCTTATGCTCTGACGCTGTCTGTATAGGAAGCCCTGGCAGTGGTCCTGATTTAGACCCTCACGCTGGTCCTAAGTAAGGCCCTGAGGCTCTCAATAACGAAGGTCTTCACGCTTTTCCTGGGCCATTTCGCGACGCTATCCCTGGCCTGGAACCTGACTCTGTCCCAAGCTCATGTCCTGCATCTTATCCTAAATGAAACCCTAATAGTATCCCTAACTAAGCCCTGACTAATCCGAACAAAGGCCTTGACACTATCTCTCACTAAAGCCCGGAATCTCTCCCTAACATGGGACCTGTTGCAATCAATAACTAAAACCCAGACACTGTCCTGAGCTAATATTCTGACTCATTTCTATCCACTGTTCTGATACTTTCCAAAAGAAAGCCTGTTGCCGTCCTTAAGTGAAGACCTGAGGCTGTTCCTAACTCAGGCCCTGAAGCTTTCCCTAACTGAGGCCTTGATTCTGTGACTAACACAGGCCCTGTTCATGTCTTTCACTATGACCTGCATGCTGACCCCACAAAGGCCCTGATGCTGTTCCTACGTCATGCCCTGACTGTGTCTCCAGCAGGTGGGCTGGCACTAGGCCTCACTCAGGCCTAGACGTTCTCCCTAAGTCAGGCTCTGACGCTGTCCCTACCCGAAGCCCTGACACAGGTCCTAAATTAGGCCCTGATTCTCTAAATAACTAAGGTCTTGACACCAACCCAGGTCATTTTCTGACACTATCCCTGGCTCGGATCATGAGTCTGTCCCAAGCTCATGTCCTGCATCTTATCCTAAATGAAACCCTAATAGTATCCCTAACTAAGCCCTGACTAATCAGAACAAAGGCCTTGACACTATCTCTCACTAAAGCCCGGAATCTGTCCCTAACATGGCACCTGTTGCAATCAATAACTAAAATCCGGACACTGTCCTGAGGTAATTTCCTGACACATTTCTATGCACGATCCTGACACTGTCCCAAACCGGTCGGTGTCTGTAAGTGAAGACCTGACACTGTGCCTAACTCAGGCCCTGAAGCTTTCCCTAAGTGAGGCCTTGATTCTGTGACTCACTCAAGGCCTGCTCATGTCTTTCACTATGACCTTTCGCTGACCCAACCAAGGTGTTTATGCTGCTCCTAAGTCGTACCCTGACTGTGTCTGCAGCTAGGGGGCTGACGCTAGGCCTCACTCAGGCCCTGACGTTCTCCATAAGTCAGGTCTGACGCTGTCCCTACCGAAAATCTTGACGCAGGTCCTAAATTTTAGGCCTTGATTCTCTAAGTAACTAAGGTCTTGACACCAAATCTAGGTCATTAACTGACACTACCCCTAGACCTTAATCTAATCTTGACTTTAGCTAATGTCAAGTTTAGGGAAAGAGATTCTTTACGATGAAATTCTTTCATCATATGAATATTGGTTTCTTAAAACAATAATTTTTAAACTCTTGTTAACCTTAAACAAAGTGTACTCAACTGCTGTGGAATATTCCTTCATAGCAGCGTGCATGGTTTACTTTTACATTCTTGTGTGTTGGCCTTCAGTGTTCTTGCAGGAATGGCTCCTCTTATGCTAACTAAATCATCCCTGATGCTGAACATAAATAAGGCGCTGAAATTACTCCCGATGCTCTGAACCTGTCCCTAACTACGGCCTGGAGACTCGTGCTAAACCAGGCCCTGACACTGTCCCAAACCAAGACCCTGACATTACACGTAACTCGGACCCTGACACTACTCCTAGCTCAGTCCCTGACACTATTACCTAACAAAGCCCATAATGATATTCCTAACTCAGACCCTGACACTGACTCTAACTAAGGCCCTACTGCCGCCAATATCTAAAGTCCTGATGCTATCCTGAGTTAATATCCTGACCCAGGTCTTACCAAGGTCCTGAAACTGACCCAAAGTAAGCCTTGATGCTGTCTGAAAATGAGGCCCTGAGGCTCTCCCTAACAGAGGCCCTGAGAATGTCTTTAGTGAAGACCCTCACGCTGATCCCACAGAGGCCCTTCTGCTGCTCCTATGTCATGCCCTGACAGTGTCCCGAACTCAGGCCCTAAACATAAGCCTCACTTAGGCCCTTTGGCTGTACCTTCCTTATGCTCTGACGCTGTCTGTATAGGAAGCCCTGGCAGTGGTCCTGATTTAGGCCCTCACGCTGGTCCTAAGTAAGGCCCTGAGGCTCTCAATAACGAAGGTCTTCACGCTTTTCCTGGGTCATTTCGTGACGCTATCCCTGGCCCGGAACCTGACTCTGTCCCAAGCTCATGTCCTGCATCTTATCCTAAATGAAACCCTAATACTCTCCCTAACTAAGCCCTGACGAAACCTAACAAAGGCCTTCACACTATCTCTCACGAGCGCCCGGAATCTGTCCCTAATGGTCCCTGCTGCAATTAATAGCTAAAAAAAGGACACTGTCCTGAGCTAATATCCTGACACATTTCTAGCCACTGTCCTGATACTTTCCAAAAGAAAGCCTGTTGCCGTCCTTAAGTGAAGACCTGAGGCTGTTCCTAACTCAGGCCCTGAAGCTTTCCCTAACTGAGGCCTTGATTCTGTGACTAACACAGGCCCTGTTCATGTCTTTCACTATGACCTGCATGCTGACCCCACAAAGGCCCTGATGCTGTTCCTACGTCATGCCCTGACTGTGTCTCCAGCAGGTGGGCTGGCACTAGGCCTCACTCAGGCCTAGACGTTCTCCCTAAGTCAGGCTCTGACGATGTCCCTACCCGAAGCCCTGACACAGGTCCTAAATTAGGCCCTGATTCTCTAAATAACTAAGGTCTTGACACCAACCCAGGTCATTTTCTGACACTATCCCTGGCTCGGATCATGACTCTCTCCCAAGGTAATGTCCTGCATCTTATCCTAATTGAAACCCTAATACTCTCCCTAACTAAGGCCCGGACTAATCCTAATTAAGGCATTGACCCTATCTCTCACTAAGGCCCAGAATCTATCCCTAACATGGGCCCTGCTGCAATCAATAATGAAAATCCGGACACTATCCTGAGCTAATATGCTGACACATTTCTATCCACGGACCTGACACAGTCCCAAAGAAAGGCCTGTCGCTGTCCTTAAATGAAGACCTGAGGCTGTGCCTAACTCAGGCCCTGAAGCTTTCCCTAACGGAGGCCTCGATTCTCTGACTCACTCAGGCCCTGCTCATGTCCTTAACTATGACCCGAATGCTGACCCAACAAAGGCCCGGATGCTGCTTCGACGTCATGCCCTGACACTGTCTCCAGCTAGGGGCCTGAAGCTGGGCCTCACTCAGGCCCTGTTTCTTGCCCAATTCCGGCCCTGATGCTGGTCCTAAATAAGGCCCTCAGGTTCTCAGTAACTAAGGTCTTGACACTATCCCGAGGTCATTTGCTGACACAATCCCTAGACTTTACCCTAACCCTGTCCCTAGCTAATGTCCTGCCTCTTATGCTAACTGAAGCCCTTATGCTGTGCCCATGTCAGGACCTGAATTGAGTCCCCATGCCGTGACACTGTCCCTAACTAAGGCCTGGATGTTAGGCCTAACTCAAGGCCTGACACTGTCCCTAACTAAGGCCCTGATGCCATCAATATCTAAAGTCCTCACACTATCCTCAGCTAATTTACTATCCCATCTCTTACTAAGGTCCTGAAAATGTCGCTAAGTAAGCCGTGACGCTGTCCCTAACAGAAGGCCTGCTCATGTCTTTAACGAAGACCATAATGCTGATCCAACAACGGCACTGATGCTGCTCCTGTGTCACGCCCTGACAGTGTCCCCACCTACAGGAATGACGCTAGGCCTCACTCAGGCCCTGTCGCTCACCCCAAGCCAGTCCGGGATGCGATTTTTACATGAAGCCCTAACATTGCTTCTAAAGAAGGCCCTGATGCTCTCAGTAACTAAGGTCTTGACACTATCTCTCACTAAGGCCTGGAATCTGTCCCTAACATGGGTCCTGCTGCAATCAATAACTAAAATCCGGACACTATCCTGAGCTAATATGCTGACACATTTCTATCCAAGGTTCTGACACTGTCCCAAAGAGAGCCCTGTCGCTCTCCTTAACTGAAGACGTGAGGCTGTGCCTAACTCAGGCCCTGAAGCTTTCCTTAACCCAGGCCTTGATTCTGTGACTCACTCAAGCCCTGCTCATGTCTTTCACTATGACCGGAATGCTGACTCCACAAACGCCCTGATGCTGCTCCTAAGTCATGCCCTGACAGTGTCTGCATCTAGGGGCCTGATGCTAGGCCTCACTCAGGCCCTCACTTTCTCCCTATACCAGGCTCTGACACTGTCCCTAACCGAAGCCCTGGCACAGGTCCTAAATTAGGCCCTGATTCTATAAGTAACTAAGGGCTTGATTCCAAACCTAGGTCATTACCTGACACTAGCCCTAGACCTGAACGTAAACTTCTCTTTTGCTAATGTTAAATTTAGCTAAAGAGATTCTTTAGGATGAAATTCTTTCATCTTCTGAATAGAGTTTTCTGAAAAAAATAATGTTTAAACTCTTACTGAACTTAAACAAAATGTACTCAACTTCTGTGGAATATTCCTTTATACCAGCCTGCCTGGTTTACTTCTGCATTTGCCTGTGTTGGCTTTCAGGGTGCTTGTAGGAATACCTCCTCTTATGCTAACGAACTAACTCTTATTATGCTAAATCCCTGATGTTTTCCCTAGTTAAATTCAGGAAACTCCTCCCAAGGCTGTGAACCCCTCCCAAACTGAGGCCTGGAGGCTCATCCTAGCTCAGGCCCTGACACAACTCCTAGCTCAGTCCCTGACACTATACCTAACAAAGGCTATAATGCTAGTCCTAACTCAGGCCCTGACACTGTTTCTAACTACAGCCCAGCTGCCGCCAATATCTAAAATCCTGATACTATCCTGAGTTAATATCCTGACCCAGGTCTTACCAAGGTCCTGAAACTGACCCAAAGTAAGCCTTGATGCTGTCCATAAATGAGGCCCTGAGGCTCTCCCTAACAGAGGCCCTGATAATGTCTTTAATGAAGAACCTGACCCTGATCCCACAGAGGCCCTTCTGCTGCTCCTAAGTCATGCCCTGACAGTGTCCCGAACTCAGGCCCTAAACATAAGCCTCACTTAGGCCCTTTGGCTGTACCTTCCTTATGCTCTGACGCTGTCTGTATAGGAAGCCCTGGCAGTGGTCCTGATTTAGGCCCTCACGCTGGTCCTAAGTAAGGCCCTGAGGCTCTCAATAACGAAGGTCTTCACGCTTTTCCTGGGTCATTTCGTGACGCTATCCCTGGCCCGGAACCTGACTCTGTCCCAAGCTCATGTCCTGCATCTTATCCTAAATGAAACCCTAATAGTATCCCTAACTAAGCCCTGACCAATCCGAACAAAGGCCTTGACACTATCTCTCACTAAAGCCCTGAATCTGTCCCTAACATGGCACCTGTTGCAATCAATAACTAAAATCCGGACACTGTCTTGAGATAATTTCCTGACACATTTCTATGCACGATCCTGACACTGTCCCAAACCTGTCGGTGTCTTTAAGTGAAGACCTGACACTGTGCCTAACTCAGGCCCTGAAGCTTTCCCTAAGTGAGGCCTTGATTCTGTGACTCACTCAAGGCCTTCTCATGTCTTTCACTATGACCTTTCGCTGACCCAACCAAGGTGTTTATGCTGCTCCTAAGTCGTACCCTGACTGTGTCTGCAGCTAGGGGGCTGACGCTAGGCCTCACTCAGGCCTTGACGTTCTCCATAAGTCAGGTCTGAATCTGTCCCTACCGAAAATCTTGACGCAGGTCCTAAATTTTAGGCCTTGATTCTCTAAGTAACTAAGGTCTTGACACCAAATCCAGGTCATTAACTGACACTACCCCTAGACCTTAATCTAATCTTGACTTTAGCTAATGTCAAGTTTAGGGAAAGAGATTCTTTAGAATGAAATTCTTTCATCATATGAATATTGGTTTCTTAAAACAATAATTTTTAAACTCTTGTTAACCTTAAACAACGTGTACTCAACTGCTGTGGAATATTCCTTCATAGCAGCGTGCATGGTTTACTTTTACATTCTTGTGTGTTGGCCTTCAGGGTTCTTGCAGGAATGGCTCCTCTTATGCTAACTAAATCATCCCTGATGCTGAACATAAATAAGGCGCTGAAATTACTCCCGATGCTGTGAACCGCTCCCTAACTACGGCCTGGAGACTCGTGCTAACCCAGGCGCTGACACTGTCCCTAACCAAGACCCTGACATTACACGTAACTCGGACCCTGACACTACTCCTAGCTCACTCCCTGACACTATACCTGACAAAGGCCATAATGATATTCCTAACTCAGACCCTGACACTGACTCTAACTAAGGCCCTACTGCCGCCAATATCTAAAGTCCTGATACTATCCTGAGTTAATATCCTGACCCAGGTCTTACCAAGGTCCTGAAACTGACCCAAAGTAAGCCTTGATGCTGTCCGCAAATGAGGTCCTGAGGCTCTCCCTAACAGAGGCCCTGATAATGTCTTTAATGAAGACCCTCAGGCTGATCCCACAGAGGCCCTTCTGCTGCTCCTAAGTCATGCCCTGAAACTTTCCCTAACTCAGATCCTAAAGATAGGCCTCACTTAGGCACTTGGGCTGTACCTTACTTAGGCTCTGATGCTGTCCTTATATGAAGCCAGGGCAGTGGTCGTGATTTAGGGCCTGACTCTGGTCCTAAGTCAGGCCCCGATGCTCTCAATAACTAAGGCTTTAACGCTTTCTCTTGGTCGTTTCCTGACACTATCCCTGGCCCGGAACCTGACTCTGTCCCAAGCTCATGTCCTGCATCTTATCCTAAATGAAACCCTAACACTCTCCGTAACTAGGGCCCTGAATAATCCTGCCTAAGGCCTTGACACGACTTCTCACTAAGGCCCGGAACCTGACATTGTCCCTAGAAAAGGCCCTGACTATACCTAACAAAGGCTATAATGCTAGTCCTAACTCAGGCCCTGACACTGTTTCTAACTAAAGCCCAGCTGCCGCCAATATCTAAAATCCTGATACTATCCTGAGTTAATATCCTGACCCAGGTCTTACCAAGGTCCTGAAACTGACTAAAAGTAAGCCTTGATGCTGTCCATAAATAAGGCCCTGAGGCTCTCCCTAACAGAGACCCTGATAATGTCTTTAATGAAGAACCTGACACTGATCCCACAGAGGCCCTTCTGCTGCTCCTAAGTCATGCCCTGACAGTGTCCCGAACTCAGGCCCTAAAGATAAGCCTCACTTAGGCCCTTTGGCTGTACCTTCCTTATGCTCTGACGCTGTCTGTATAGGAAGCCCTGGCAGTGGTCCTGATTTAGGCCCTCACGCTGGTCCGAAGTAAGGCCCTGATGCTCTCAATAACGAAGGTCTTCACGGTTTTCCTGGGTCATTTCGCGACGCTATCCCTGGCCCGGAACCTGACTCTGTCCCAAGCTCATGTCCTGCATCTTATCCTAAATGAAACCCTAGTACTCTCCCTAACTAAGCCCCGACTAAACCTAACGAAGGCCTTCACACTATCTGTCACCAACACCCAGAATCTATCCCTAATGGTCCCTGCTGCAATCAATAACTAAAATCCGGACACTGTCCTGAGCTATTACCCTGACTCATTTCTATCCACTGTCCTGATACTTTCCAAAAGAAAGCCTGTTGCAGTCCTTAAGTGAAGACCTGAGGCTGTGCCTAACTCAAGCCCTGAAACTTTCCCTAACTGAGGCCTTGATTCTGTGACTAACACAGGCCCTGCTCATGTCTTTCACTATGACCCGAATGCTGACCCAGCAAAGGCCCTGATGCTGTTCCTACGTCATGCCCTGACTGAATCTCCAGCTAGTGGGCTGGCACTAGGCCTCACTCAGGCCTAGACGTTCTCCCTAAGTCAGGCTCTGATGCTGTCCCTACCCGAAGCCCTGACAGAGGTCCTAAATTAGGCCCTGATTCTCTAAGTAACTAAGGTCTTGACACCAACCCAGGTCATTGGCTGACACTATCCCTGGCTCGGATCATGAGTCTGTCCCAAGCTAATGTCCTGCATCTTATCCTAATTGAAACCCTAATACTCTCCCTAACTAAGGCGCTCACGGATCCTAACTAAGACTTTCACCTTATCTCTCATTAAGGCCCAGAATTGGTCCCTGACATGGGCCGTGCTCCAGTCAATAATGAAAATCCCGACACTATCCTGAGCTAATATCCTGACACATTTTTATCCACGGACCTGACACAGTCCCAAAGAAAGGCCTGTCGCTGTCCTTAAATGAAGACCTGAGGCTGTGCCTAACTCAGACCCTGAAGCTTTCCCTAACGGAGGCCTCGATTCTCTGACTCACTCAGGCCCTGCTCATATCTTTAACTATGACCCGAATTCTGACCCAACAAAGGCCCGGATGCTGCTTCGACGTCATGCCCTGACACTGTCTCCAGCTAGGGGCCTGAAGCTGGGCCTCACTCAGGCCCTGTTTCTTGCCCAATTCCGGCCCTGATGCTGGTCCTAAATAAGGCCCTCAGGTTCTCAGTAACTAAGGTCTTGACACTATCCCGAGGTCATTTGCTGACACAATCCCTAGACTTTACCCTAACCCTGTCCCTAGCTAATGTCCTGCCTCTTATGCTAACTGAAGCCCTTATGCTGTGCCCATGTCAGGACCTGAATTGAGTCCCCATGCCGTGACACTGTCCCTAACTAAGGCCTGGATGTTAGGCCTAACTCAAGGCCTGACACTGTCCCTAACTAAGTCCCTGATGCCATCAATATCTAAAGTCCTCACACTATCCTCAGCTAATTTACTATCCCATCTCTTACTAAGGTCCTGAAAATATCGCTAAGTAAGCCGTGACGCTGTCCCTAACAGAAGGCCTGCTCATGTCTTTAACGAAGACCATAATGCTGATCCAACAACGGCACTGATGCTGCTCCTGTGTCACGCCCTGACAGTGTCCCCACCTACAGGAATGACGCTAGGCCTCACTCAGGCCCTGTCGCTCACCCGAAGCCAGTCCGGGATGCGATTTTTACATGAAGCCCTAACATTGCTTCTAAAGAAGGCCCTGATGCTCTCAGTAACTAAGGTCTTGACACTATCTCTCACTAAGGCCTGGAATCTGTCCCTAACATGGGTCCTGCTGCAATCAATAACTAAAATCCGGACACTATCCTGAGCTAATATGCTGACACATTTCTATCCAAGGTTCTGACACTGTCCCAAAGAGAGCCCTGTCGCTCTCCTTAACTGAAGACGTGAGGCTGTGCCTAACTCAGGCCCTGAAGCATTCCTTAACCGAGGCCTTGATTCTGTGACTCACTCAAGCCCTGCTCATGTCTTTCACTATGATCTGAATGCTGACTCCACAAACGCCCTGATGCTGCTCCTAAGTCATGCCCTGACAGTGTCTGCATCTAGGTGCCTGACGCTAGGCCTCACTCAGGCTCTCACATTCTCCCTATATCAGGCTCTGACACTGTCCCTACCCGAAGCCCTGGCACAGGTCCTAAATTAGCCCCTGATTCTCTATGTAACTAAGGGCTTGTTTCCAAACCTAGGTCATTACCTGACACTAGCCCTAGACCTGAACGTAAACTTCTCATTTGCTAATGTTAAATTTAGCTAAAGAGATTCTTTAGGATGAAATTCCTTCATCTTCTGAATATAGTTTTCTGAAAAAAATAATGTTTAAACTCTTACGCACCTTAAACAAAATGTACTCAACTTCTGTGGAATATTCCTTTATACCAGCGTGCATGGTTTACTTCTGCATCTGAGTGTGTTGGCTTAAAGGGTGCTTGTAGGAATTCCTCCTGTTATGCTAACTAAATCCCTGATGCTGTCCCTAAATAACGCCCTGAAATTAGTCCGGAGGCTGTGAATCTGTCCCAAACTTAGGCCTGGAGGCTCCTCCTAGCTCAGTCCCTGACACTATACCTAACAAAGGCTATAATGCTACTCCTAACTCAGGCCCTGACACTGTGTCTAACTAAGGCACTAGTGCCGCCAATATCTAGAGTCCTGATACTATCCTGAGTTAATATCTTGACCCAGGTCTTACCAAGGTCCTGAAACTGACCCAAAGTTAGCCTTGATGCTGTCCATAAATGAGGCCCTGAGGCTCTCCCTAACAGAGGCCCTGATAATGTCTTTAATGAAGAACCTGACGCTGATCCCACAGAGGACCTTCTGCTGCTCCTAAGTCATGCCCTGACAGTGTCCCGAACTCAGGCCCTAAAGATAAGCCTCACTTAGGCCCTTTGGTTGTACCTTCCTTATGCTCTGACGGTGTCTGTATAGGAAGCCCTGGCAGTGGTCCTGATTTAGGCCCTCACGCTGGTCCTAACTACGGCCCTGAGGCTCTCAATAACGAAGGTCTTCACGCTTCTCCTGGGTCATTTCGTGACGCTATCCCTGGCCCGCAACCTGACTCTGTCCCAAGCTAATATCCTGCATCTTATCCTAACTGAAACCCTAATAGTCTCCCTAACTAAGCCCTGACTAACCCTAAATAAGTCCTTCACACTCGCTCTCACTAAGGCCCGGAATCTGTCCCTAACATGGGACCTGTTGAAATCAATAACTAAAATCTGGACACTCTCCTGAGATAATTTCCTGCCACATTTCTATGCACGTTCCTGACTCTGTCCCAAAGAAAGCCCTGTCAGTGTCCTTAAGTGAAGTCCTGAGGCTGTGCCTAACTCAGGCCCTGAAGCTTTTCCTAAATGAAGCCTTGATGTTCTTAGTAACTCAGGTTCTGATCATATCTTTCACTGAGACCATAATGTTGACCCAACAAAGGCCCTGATGCTGCTCTTAAGTCATGCCCTGACAGTTTCTCCAGCTAAGATCCTGTTAATGTACACATTCAACGCAATCCTTACCAAAAGTCCAATGACATTTTCCATAGAAACAGGACGAACCATCTTAGGTTGTGTGTGGAACCACAAAGGACCCAGAAGAACCAAAGCGACCCTGAGGCAGGGGAACGTGTGGAGGCATCTCGCTCCCTGACTTCACACTTCATTATGAAGCTAGTCCCCCAAAATTGTGGCATTGGCAGAAAAACAGGCACACAGACCAGAGGAATAGAGCAGAGAGCCCAGGAATCAACCTACAGGTATGTGATCAGTTAATTCACAAGAAAGGAGCCAAGAACATACACCAGGGAAAGGACAGGCCCCTCAATAAACGGTGCTGGGAAAACCAGACACTACACGCCAAAGAACAACATTCAACTGTCTACACCCCACACAAAATGGGCCAAAAACCCAGTTTTCCACATCAAGCCCTTCCTCTCCTGGGTCCTCTGGAGACAGACACCCACAGCGGTCAGCCCTGCACAGGAACCTTCTCCCCACTTTTCCTCACCTTCTCCCTCAGCGGCATCACCTCCTAGCAGGTCCTGAGGAGATCAGGCTCATGTCAGCCTGAACTGGACCCCCCAGTGTCCCAGAGCTGAAGCCTCGGCGGGTCCTGAGGAGACCCGGTTTCCGTTAGTGTGGACTTGACCCCGGGTTGTACCGAAGCCAGGCCATCAGCGTGGACTCAGCCCCGCGTGTTCCTGAAGCCAAAGCCCCAGCAGGTCCCGAGGAGACAGGGCTCCTCCCAGCATGAACATGAACAGCGTGATCTGAACAGACATCCTGCCAAAAAAGTTACAGATAGTAAAAGTCATACAGAAAAAAGCTCAACATCATATACCATTAGGGAACTACAAATTAAAATCATGAGACACCATAGCACACCAATTGGGACTGCTAAGCTCCAAAAATATGACAATACCAATTGCTAGAGGGTGAGGAACAAAAGGAACTCTCCCTCATAGCTGGGGGGATGCCTGTGCAGCCACTTTGTAAGACAATTTGGCAGTTTTTTCCAAAGCTAAACAAGTCTCACGTTGGGATCCAACAATCATACTTCCAGTATTTAGGCAACTGCTTTGAAAATCTATGTCCAAATGCAAACAAGGATGCAATTATGCACAGCAGCACTTCCATAATGGCTAAAAACTTGAAATCAGGATATCCTTCAAAAGATGAATGCATAAGCAAATTGGGATACATCCATGTCAAGGCGAGTAGAATATGCCACCTCAAAATATGTCTCTCTGGCATAAGGGTTATTGGTCTGCTTTAAAAAGAATAGGGCTTCCCTGGTGGCTCAGTGAGTAAGAGTCCACCTGCCGATTCAGGGGACACAGGTTCGAGGCCCGGTCCGGGAAGATCCCACATGCCGCAGAGCAACTAAGCCTGTGCGCCACAACTACTGAGCCTGTGCTCTAGAGCCCGCGAGCCACAACTACTGAGCCCGTGTGCCACAACTACTGAAGCCTGCATGCCTAGAGCCTGTGCTCCGTGACAAGAAAAGCCACCACAATGAGAAGCCCCTGCTCGCCAACACCCAGAGAAAAGACTGCACGCAGCAACGAAGACCCAATGAAGCCAAAAATAAAATAATAAATTTATTTTTTAAAAAAATCTCAGAAAACTGAGATTGCCGTTTTATGAAGGGCATTTACAATAGAGAAATCTCCATTTATAAGGGTATGTCCCTCTTTGCACCAAACATAGAAGGATAATTAAATCTTAGGTAACTCTTTTCAATGGGGAAGTCCTGACTTAAATGTGCACACAGCCATACCCTTGTTTACTGTGCTTTGCATGATAACCTTCCATAACTGGCCTTCCCCCCTTCCCCAGCATCTTTTCTGTTTTTAGCTGAAGACGGTATTGAAGGGGATGGTTTGGGGAGTGACTCAGTTTTCCGTGGTATCCCCCCTCTATTCAGAAGGTATACATGTTATTAAACTTCTGCTTTTCTCCTGGTAATCTGTCTTTTATTACAGGGGCGGGGGGGGGCCTCAACCAAGAACCTAGAAAAGTAGAGGGAAAATTGTTTTTCCTCCCATACACATGCAGTGGAATACTACTCAGCAGAAAGGAATGCACCATCCACCTATGGAAAGACATGGATAAACCTTCAGCGTGTACTGCTAAGTGAAAAATCCAGCCTGAGCAGGCTGCACACAGTATGACCCCATTGATGACATCCCGGGAAAGGCAAAGCTACACAGATGATAAGCAGATCATGGGGTGGGGGGTTTGAAGTAGTCCATGTGATACTCTAGGATGGATACCTGTCACTATGCATTTGTCTAAGCCCATAGATGTGTGTAGCCCAAGGGGCCAATCATAATCTACTCAAATTTAGTTATTTAGGGTGTAGGATGTTGCACGATGGAATACGTCATGTGACAGAATCTAACTGTATTAGAAATATATGGAAACAACTCACTGTAGGGGATGGGGTAAAAGCTGCTGACTTAAGTTACCTTTGGAAATGAATGGAATCTGTAGGCTAAAGGCAAAATGGCCCGTATATATACAGTGGGCTTTGTTTTATGAAGTTCTTTCCAGGGTGTAGTAGCTAACAATTCTGAAACCTCTGCACATGTAATGTGGAAAGGAGCAATGCATAGATAAATGGCAGATGGTGGGAGCCAGGCTCCTTGCTGTGGGAGTGCGAAGTTACAGGTACGCAAGGGGAGAGCCTCTGCCCTCGTAATCCTGGATCTGGGCTTCCTGGGAGGATGCCGACTGGCCGGGGGGAACACACAGATCTTCACGCCGGGAAGACCCTGCAGACATAGGAACTTCGCACCCCATCTTTCCATCCACACCTGCTGGAAACACTCAGCACTCCGTAATCAGTCAACTGCAGCGTTTAAGACATTCTCACCCCTAAGCAGATAAAGGAGCGTGAGGGTCTTGCTTACCCCTAAGCTGTCCCAGAATCTAGGCCCTGGGTGGAGACAGTTTGGGGATTCCTGGGACACTGAATCCTGGCTCTGGGGGTGGAGCCAAGTTGGGGGCTCCTGGGCCTCTGAATCCAGGCCCTGGGGGTGGAGCCAGGTTGGGGGTTCCTGGGTCTCTGACCAGCAGGTGAGAGGAAGGAGGAAGACCAGTCCTGAGGACAGAGGTGCCCTGAAGTCTGTGAGCCCAGGAGCCCCGATGGGACTCATTCCCAGTGAGGACATGGGCGGGGCCTGCAGTGGTTCTGTGTTCCCCCTGGGCCCTTTGATGAAGCCATGGCAGCACTGGGCCCAGACGTCTCCTGGCGGCGTCTCAAACTCTGACACAGTGGTTTTACAAAGGAACAAGAGAATGGAGCTGAGCCCCTGACGGCCACTCCTTTCTGGCTCTGAGTTGCTTCCAACAAGACCGCAGTCACCTGCATTAGTCTGCTGTGACCCATCTGCCCCCACTTTGCCTTTCCTCTCCCTCCCTGCCATGATTCCAGTGACATTTCCAGCCCGGACCCCTCTCCCAGGCCAGAAGCCTCCGTCCAGTCACTGCACACCCATCTCACCTTGGGGGCTTAGCAGGGTTTCAGAGGACTGGGATCCTGCAGCTCCCCACACCCAGGAGCAGCCCCACCTTCCCAGGTTGCTGAGCCCAGGCACCAGGTGTAACCGAGCAGGACCCTGTGGGGCCTTCCCAGGACAGACCCCTCCCCCACACCCTCTGCTGTAGCTCCCCTCTGAAGTACCTGGATAACAGTGCCCGATGCATGCTTCCTCCACCACCAAGTGGAAGAAATTAACTACTTGATGATCAGGAACAGGTAACCCCGGAGCTCCTGGTGCTTAAGAATTTATAACGTTAACCGCCCGTTACCTCACCATCAATCAGAGAATTGTGCACCAGCTGATCACATACCCTGCGACCCCCCTCCTTCACTTGGCCTTGAAAATTGCTTTGCTGAAATCCTTCAGGGAGCTCGGGGTTTTAGAGCACAGGCCACCTGGCCTCCTTGTATCCGCACTTTGACAATTTAGGCTGCACCTTCCTCCACCACCCCCGGTGTCAGTAGACTGGCTCTGCTGCCCTCGGGCGAGCGGACCCACGTTCGGTTCGGTAACACTGGGGCCTCCCAGGCTCCCACTCGCCTTGTGCCCCAGTGACTGTCAGCTCCTCTCCACAGTCTTGTTGCAGCAAAAACAGAAACGAAGTTTCCCTGCCCTGAGAACAAGGGGACAGCGAAAAGACTAGAGAAGAAACGTAACCTGGCCTGAAAGAGCTCATCACTCCTTGTTTCACTTTGTCATTCATTTGTAGTAACTAGATTTGTACTCTACAAAGCTAACCTCACTCCGACACTATGGAATTTACCTTCGGCACCCATCACCCCTCACTGTGTGTGTTACAGCCCCTGCTTCTCACTCCCTAACCTTATTATGTAACGCACTTAGATTCTATACGCTCCTCATAACAAATCACCCCCTAGTTTTTCATTTCAGAAACAAGGTCACTGGCCAATAAACCAGAGGCAAACGGACGCAATTACCAGTCTGCTGGACCCCAATTACCGGCGACCTGATGCCAGCGATGACTGTTTTGAAATAATGCAAAGGAAAGGAGGAATGCAAGACCTTCACTACTTTGATCCTTATCCTCTACCCTGGACTGCAGAAGCCCCACATATAAAATCTTCCCTGATTCTCAAAGAGGGGTGCCCAGTTCTTGAGGTGCTAGCCAGCTGTGTCTTCCCTGCTGCCTGGCAGAAAAATAAAGCCATCTGTCTCTTCCTCCAAAACCCCTGTCTCCGTATTTCTGTTCGGCCTCGGTGCACAGGGAAACCGATATTTCGACAACAGCCTGTGGCCAGTTCCCACACTAATTCCCCTCTACGCCCACAGCCGTGGCCCAAGCCCGATCTTGTGCCTGGTTCCTCCATCAGACCTGACAAACCTCCCTGCCCCACGGTGCGTCTCACATCCCACCCCAACGTGGTCTTTCTGAAGCATAAACGAGACTGTGACTCTCTCCCTCCTGTAATCCCCCAAAGTTTCCCCACTTTCGCTAGGGTATGTGCCAAGGCCCTGAGAGTCCCCAGCAGCCCCACTAGGCTGCTGACTCCTGGGTTCCCAGACACTGAGCACCTCAGCAGGCCAGGTGACACGGCAGGAAATCCCAGAACTGCTCACCTCAGGAGGGGGCTGGCACTGCCACTGCCTGATCAAAGAGAGCAGAGAAGGGTTCCCCAGCTGGGACACAAACTCTGCACGAGTGGCCTCTCCTTGAGCCATTAGCTCACCTCGTATGACTTGAGGGAAGGAAGGACCGAGGCACACTTGCTTCCTAAGGAGGATGCTATAGGCTCAGTCATGTCTCCCCAAATCCACATGCTGAATGCCTAACCCCCAGGACCCCAGGATGTGTCTGTATTTGGAGATGGGATTTTTAAAGAGATGATCAAAGTAAAAATGACGTCACTAGGGTGGATCCTAATCCAATAGGATTGATGTCCTACAAGAAGAGATTAGGACACAGATAGGCACAGGGGGAGACCATGTGAGGACCTGGGGAGAAGGTGGCTGTCTAAGCACCAAGGAGCGAGGCCTCAGGAGAAGCCAGCGTGCAGACACCTTGATCTCCGACAGCATCCAGGACTGGGAGATAGGCCTGTTATTCAAGCTGCGCAGTCTGTGGTATTTGTTACGGTGGTCCCGAGCAGACTCACAGGGTAACTCAGGGCTCAGACTGGACAGACCCCGCTCTCCATCCCCTTGTACGTGAGTTACAGGAGCCCCAGGCACTGAGGAGGGGGTCCCTGAGGAGGCACAAGATAGAAGATGCTAGGCATTAACACGACTGCATTCATGTTAAACGTGCCTGAAGTCCATTCACCTGAGATGGTTTTGTCCTGCATGTACATCGGCACCTTTAGTCTGAACTGCAGACCTTTGGCTTCACCACCTCCACTGCGAGCATTAGCTTCACCTGCTGTGGACCATCTCCTATAGGATTTCCAGAACCACAGAGCATCGAAGCTTCACAGAACCCAGAATCTGTGCGCTAGTGTCTGGGCGACCCTCACAACAGAGCCGCACAGCTGCCCATCAGAACCCATTTCCCTTTTTCCTGTGCACAGCTACCCTGCACATCCCAGCCTTCCCACCCCTTACAGCTGGGGCACAGTGTCTCGTGTTACCAAGGGGAAGGGGTGGAGGTGGTGAGGGCCTTGGCCAGCCTGCATCCTAGGACGGAGGGCACGATGTCCCTGTGGTCACCCCACCCCGCTGGTTGAAACACTCACCTGGAAGCAGGGAGGAGAAACAAAGTGGGGGCAGAGCCTGGGAACTGACACCCACCTGCCCTGGACTCTCACAGGAAGGGGACAGAGACATCTTGAGCTTCAGCCCAGTTTGGGGAGACACTATGTTCCAGCAACAAACTTGGCCTTAAACGCTAAGTTGCTTTACAAACCCCTCCCCAGCTGTCACAGAAAGTCAGGCTTCATCTCATCACACGTTTCTCAAACACCAGCTCACGCTGAGACCACCTCTCAGGTGATGGTGTTTCAGAG
The DNA here is from genome assembly GCF_026419965.1 of Kogia breviceps. Taxonomy (NCBI): domain Eukaryota; kingdom Metazoa; phylum Chordata; class Mammalia; order Artiodactyla; family Physeteridae; genus Kogia; species Kogia breviceps. The sequence continues at coordinate 8,479 of NW_026711675.1, read as the reverse complement.
CAGCCCCTTTAAAAGATCCCTGGATTTCAGCTCTCCCCGCCCTGCCTTCAGTTTAAGGGAGAAGTTTCCTTGACAACCTACCTTGACAAACCTGCTCAGTTTCCTTAACAACCAAGCTTCGCAATCTCCCAAACTCTTCTCCTTCAAACATTCCTATTCTAAGCTTGATGAGCCTAAAGTGACAGTGCTGTCATCACGTGCCACAGGGTGACTCCTCCAAGCCCGTAGTTACTGGTTACATGATGCTACTGATGATGACATCCCAGAAGAGCCAGCTTTGCAATATCACCATTTCTGGACTCGGCACTGGGTCCCTTTCCACGGACAGAGTGGAGTGGCTGTTTCCACGGGCCCCGTGGTGGAAGAGCTCACCTAATGCAGCCAGGACTTCATCCTTTCCAGGTGATTCCAGGGTCCTCATTCTCCCCAGACCCCCACCCACATGGCTGCTGGCTGCTATCTATACGGGACCTTGGTAATCTCCTAAAATTAGGGTTATTTTATACACAGGTAATGGGTTGAATGCTGGTCCCAAAATATGTTCCCCCCAGAACACAGGAACCGGACCATATCTGGGAAAAGCGTCTTTGTATATGTAGTTAAGGGTCTCAAGGTGAGGCCATCTGGGGTTAGCGTGGCCCCCAATCCAATTGAGAGAGTCCTTATGAGACAAAAGAGGAGAAACACAAACATAGAGGAGAAGCCACGTGAAGGCAGAGACAGGAGGGCTGCAGCCGCAAGCCTGGGGATGCCTGGAGCCCCCCAAAGCTGGAAAAGGCAGGAAGAGCCCTATCCTGGAGCCTCTGGAGGGACGTCCATCCTGGAACACCTGGATCTCAGATGTCTGGTCTCCAGGACTGGGGGAGGGTGAATTCCTGTTGTTTTAAACCACCCAGCTTGTGGTCATTTGTTACAGAAGCCACAGAACAGTCACACGGACCCTGCTCTGTGGGACCCTGGAAGTGCGGGTCTCATTAAAGACCAACAGAGCCTGGGTTACAGAACCCTTAGAGTCAGCACTGGGCCCCAGAAATTCTAAAGCAGTGGCTGGACACCAGAACGTTGAGGGGTCAGTCGGAAGCCAATCCCTAAGGGTGCCGGCTGCACACGGCCTCCCCAGGTTTTTATGCCTGCCTGTACAAGTTGGGGATAAGTATTTCCATCCTGATTCGGGACCTCTGATATCACCGTTCACGCTGCCAATTAAGAACCCACTAGTTACACAGAGGAAAACCCTATCAGGAAAACCCTTGCTCCAGTGGTAAACAATTCTGAAGTTGGTCAGAGGTGGGGAATCATCTCTCATGCAGCCAGCAGCCCCCCCGCAAGGAACGTCCTCATTGCAAAGCTGGGGGACCATGTCAAGGCGTCCCTGAGTAAACATGAGCTGACCCCCAGGCCAGCTGCTGCTGAACTGTTCCCACCCTTCCCAGCTAAAACACCTGAATGTGTGCAAGGACTTGAAAGCCTAGAGGAAGGGCCATGGAGCCACACCAGCACGGAGGCCGACTTGGGGCCTGCAGGCCAGCCAGCATGGTCCTGGCCCCGGGCGCTCTTCTGGAAGCTTTCCATCTCCCTGCCCAATGTACCCCTCCTGTCCCGGCGCCCACCGCTTTTCTCCGTCCTCACCTCTGCCCGGGGAGAAATTCCAGCGGCAGGTATGGGTGACACATCCTCTTCTTTAGCAGGTGGCAGCGCGGCAACTCCTGCAGAAAGTCCACCAGAGCCCCACTCGCACCGGGCCACGCACAGAGCCGTGGGCCCTACTCCCTCCCACCAGCCCAGCCCCGAGACTGCCGATGGGGCAGAGAATATGGCGTCAGGCACAGCTGCAGGGGCTCTTGCTGCCTGGAGCGGTGTTTATATTGACCTCAGCCCAGGCACACCTGGGGAGGACTGGCCGGCCGGGTCAGACTGCCCAGGTCAGCCACTCCTCGCCCCTCAGGGGCTCACAGTTGCATAAAATGGACCTTCCTGCACCGGTCAGTTCCAAGGAACACGTGTAGGTCCTGAGGGTCAGGATAGACAAGGGGCTGCAGCCCTGGCTTGTTTTCTAACCATTTTATCTGGCCCATGAGTGGGAGACAACTTCAAGAAGACCCTCTCCTAATAAGAGGAACCCAGGAGTCAGGGAGAGGAGGGGTGGTGGGTGGAGACAGAGACCTGGTGCCCCGGCTGCAGTGGAAGTCTCTGGAAGACCAGGCGGAGGGAGGCCACACAGAGTGAAGCCCAGGGTCACAGACCTGTCGGAGCTGCTGTTTGTTAGTTCAAGTCCTGCTCTGAGGTGCTCTGTGTCAGCTCTGAGGGACAGGTGAGATGGGGGTGCTCTGCAATGAGGGCTATGCGCACGGTTCCTGTGTGCCCAGCCCTGCCGTGGTACCTGCACAAGGGTGTTCCGTATCCAAGGAGGGGCCTGACCACGAGAGCCCCGTGGGCTGCTGGGTAGCTGCACAGGTGAGCTCCATATGCTGGGAGGGGCCTGACCACGAGAGCCCCGTGGGCTGCTGGGTACCTGCCCAGGTGAGCTGTATATCCTGCGAGGGGCCTGACCACGAGAGCCCATGGGCTACTGGGGAACTGGTAAAGATGTCGGGACAGTCAGTGAAGCCACTGAGGATATGCATCCAATAGTTCCTAATTCCTACACCCTGCTGGTCATTGTACCATCCCCCAGGACATAGTATTCTGTATGAGACGTACATGATGCTTTCTTCTGTATTCCATTAGTCCCAGAGGTCACAGAAATTTTGGCTTGTGACTGGCAGGACTCAACATACAAGGAAGACAGTACTGCTGGGCCGTCCTCCCCCAAGGGTTCAAAACTTCCCGCACCACCTTTGGGGAAACTTAACTAAAACCTCAAAGATCTACCTCTGGAGAAGGGAACCCTCCTTCAATATGCAGACGACATTCTGATCCCCAGCCCTACTAAGGAGGCCTCTGAACTACCTAGCCAATAAAGGATAGAAGGTGTCCAAGACAAAGGCTCAAATATCACAGACTAAGGTGACCTGCCTGGGCTTCATTCTCACAGAAGGTCAGAGAAGCCCATCCCAGGAAAGGGAAGAAGTCATTTGCAGCCTTACCCCTTCTAAACCTAGAAGACAGCTTAAGGGTTCCTAGGGAGGTCGGGGTTTGCTGCATCTGGATCCCTAACTACAGTCTAATAGCTGGGCCTCTATAGGAAACATTGAAAGGAAAAGATGATGATCTGTTCGCATAGAATCCAGAAGCGGTCTTTCAAGAATGGAAAGAGCAGTTAATTCAGACCCTTGCCCTGGACCTCCCTAATTTAGCTAAACCCTTTGACCTTTACATTCTGGGTAGAAAGTGAATCGCCCTTGGAGTATTAGTGCAAAAACTGGGACCTCTTGAAATGGAACAATGCAAGAATGCCCTCCAGGTAGGAGAAAGTACGGTCACCAAGGGCTTGGCCCGCCGCCCCATCCAGCCAAGATACTGGGGGTATCTAAAAACCTGGAATCCGCAGCCCGCAAGGCCAACTCCCTCCTAAGGGGAAAGGACCGCACACGGTGATCCTAACCACCCACCATGCCCTGAAGTTGCAGGCATCGCTCCGTGGGCACACTGACCTCGAGTGAGGAAGCCCTCCAACTCCAACCTCCAGAGGGACAACTGGGGGCAACGGGTCCCCATGATGACCCGTGTGACCATCACTTGACGTGGATCTTCTCTCAGAAAACAACAAGAGCGTGCCCCCAAAGAGCAGACTACTGCTTGCAGGACTTACTGCACCCAGAGCGGAGCTCATAAGCTTGGCGGGGGAACCCTAAATAACGCTGTCACCATAGAAACGCCTACAGACACCGCGGTGACGGCGGCGGCCGATGAGACCGGCTGCACTCCTGGCTACTTGAAAAGGCCGTTGACTCAGTGGCCGTCATGGGTCTGGATCACCACCGGCCCTGGACTGTGTGGGAGTTGAGCAGGCAGGGCTCTGACACCTGGTGCTGTTTGTACGTTAATTCAGGGGCCTAATTGAAGAAAGCGCAGACTACTGGTCAGAGCATCTAGGCTGGCAGAAACCGTCTGCCTAAGGTGGCCGAACAAATGTGGGCGGGGTAAAACCGGCCCCCCCAGCGTCTCTGCGCATCTCTTTCCTGCACCCTTAAAGGTCATTGGAATCTATAACACTTCAAATGCTGGGGCTCAGGCGGACGAGCAGTGAGGGAAGAGCCCTGGGGACAGTCAACCTCACCTGGAGGCTGCTGGGGAGAAGTTCTGCCCCTCCCCCCGAGTATGAGGCCTCCCGACTCAGCACGAAGCAGTTACAGAAGCGGGGTCTGCACCCTCAGCGCCCCAACAATGAGGAATGGGACAAAAGGCAGAGGAGGGGTTTGTCACCGGCAGAGCCCATGAAAAAATCCTGGGAGATAAAAATAGAATCCGGGCAATAAAGTAAAGTCTAACGTTGATTCCTTTGTGCTTTGTCTAATTTCACTTGCTCCTAGGTTTCCACATGCAGAGGTCCCACACCCGGCACTTCAGAACCTATTTCCTGGTGCAAAATGGCTGGGCCGACACCTCAGCTCGCGGGGCCCCATGCAGACTCCGCGACATGGAGCCTGAGCTCCAGCCAACCCGGCCCTCGAGACTCCGCCCCTTCTGTCCCGCTGACGCTGCCGGGATCCCCACACAGCAGCCCCGCCCACAGCCCTCGGGGGAGCGCACGCTCTCACCTCTCCCCGTTCTCTGATCAGAATCTAAAGTTTCCTTTGCTTCTGAACCAAACTCAGTCTCGTTCTCTTGGCTCCAATGACACGGGGCAGGGGACCCTTGTTGGGGCCCACTCTGCAGGATCAGTGACAGAAATTGAGAACATTGTAACTTCAATGAACAGATGTGTGAGCCAAACTGTAATTAACCTAGAGCCGTGTATAAGGCTCGGGTAAAATAAGATGTTTCCAACACTTCCATTTGATATTTCCATCACTTTAGTATAGGCAAGTTCAGTGAAGGGGATTGTCTTATTTGTCAGGTCAACATTGGAGAAATGAAGTGATTTCTTTCCAAGGATGTACATCGAATAATCTTGACTGAAGCTTCAATATAGTTTTGAATGCTTTTCCATTGAAAATGATACCTCTCTTTCAGCTCCCCCATTTCTGAGAAGCATAAAATCTTATAATTTATTATTACCAAAGGGGAAAGGTGCAGGGAGGGATAAATGAACAGTTTGGGATTAACACGTACACACTGCTATGTATAAATAGATCATCAACACAGAACTACTGTACAGCACAGGGAACTACACTCAATATTTTGTAATAACCTAGAAGCGGAAATAATCTGAAAACGAATAGATATTTTTATTGACATCATCTATCAATGACAGATACAATGGACCCTAAGGGAGGCCGATGGTCAGCGCTTCTGACCCTGAAGACTTTAATCATCTTAAGTTCGGACTCTGCCTACTGCCCAAGGCCCTTAATGAACATACGTGTAGCCATAGCGTAAAATTCCCCAGTTTAGGGTTCAGGGAGACACTGATTTGGAAACATCCCTGGTGTTCTCTTACCATGCACGGGACCCTTCCTACAGCTAAAACATGACTCTGACACCCAGAAGGTGGTACACCATTTGATCGGGAAGAGTTTGGAAAAGGCATCTCATCTCCTCATCTCCAGGGAGTCGGGTTCACCCCTCCAGCGTCTTTCCTAACAATCTCCCCACTTGGGGATGTCAGCACCTTCAACCTCCTGTTGCGCACAGTTTGGAATTTGTCCAGAGGATGAAGCGGAAGGATGAGAAACAATGAGAGAAAAGTCCTAGGTGTTCGGACAGGCACATGTCACTCTCATTTCCAATCAGGAAGACGAAATGACCAAAGGCTAAGATTGCCCATGGAAAAAGAATACGGTTTGAGGAAATCCCACTATTTTGTGGCCAGTTCCAAAAAACACAAGTTGAAAAATGGAACTCGGGATCACTAAAATTCACGAAACTGCAGAGTTGAAAATATCTATCATTGAAAAATGTCTTGAGGGAAGTCACCGAAAAGGAATTGTAAACAAGGGAGAATGGCAGGAAAGGGATTTGAAGAGGTAAAAAGGACTCATCATGAAAGCACAAAAACGGGGCTGAACATCGCCAACGGTGCAGTTAGCCAAAAAGGGCGTATGCTTTTTTCCTGAATATATTAAAGAAAAGGGCATACACCCTTTTTAGCCAACCAAACAGTGGGCATTGCAAATCAATACTACAAAAAGTATCACACTTCGCATCAGTCAGAAGAGCCATCCTCATAAAGTGTAAACACCAGAAATGCAGGACAGGGCGAGGAGTGAAGGGAGCCCTGTGAGGCTGATAGTGGAAACGTAAATTGCCAACGGGCACACTGAAGAAGTGTACTGTGTTTACTAAAACATCTAAACAGATGAGCTACAGAGCATAGGGCACTTGCACTCATGGGCGAATATCTTGGGAAAAACAAAAATCGTCAGGATACAGGCACCCCAACGTTTACCGCCTCTCTGTTTAAAAGAGCCTCGACTTGGATAAAACCTAAATATACCTGGAAGGAAAAAATGGATAAAAGAGATGTGGTACATATGTAGAGTGGAATATAACTCAGCCAGGAAATCAATGAAATAAGGCCAGTTGCATCAACTCAGGAGGAGTTATGTAAGATCATTCTAGGTAACATAAGTCAGAAAGAAAAAGACACATATCGTAAGATATAACTTAAAGGTAGAATCAACAATGGCTACACATGAAACAAATTACAAAACAGAAACATAGTCAAATATGTAGAAAACACACATAAGGCTGCCAAAGGGGAAAGGTGGGGAGGGGTGAGGCATTATCCAGGAGGTTGAAATTAGCAAAGATACCGTTCCAAATACCAAATTGATAATAGACGAGGCCTACACAGAACCTCAAAGAACTGCACTCAGCACACTCAAGTCACCAGAAAAAATTCTATACGACTGTTAAGAATCTGAAAAAGAATTTATTGATGTCTGTTTCTATGTGAATCAAGTGGATGTAGAACAGCAACAAACAGCGTTGAAAATCAGCTGTAACCAATATAACAATAGTAGAAAAAGACAGTGACAGACATAAAAACCCTTATAACTTTTGCTCAGGGGCTATGATGCAACATGGATTGAACACACCTAGACACACAGCAGGATGAGACATAAGGTTGGACACTCTTGGGACTGAGAGGATTGGTGAGGTTGAGTGAGCAAATGCAGACCCTTTAAAGTAATACTGTGTGCTACCCATTCCATGGGTCCCAACTCTCCAGGTGCAACGCAACCTTCCTACAGCTAAAAGCTGCATGGGAAGCCCAGAGGATGATACACCGTGTGATCATGAAAGGTTTCGACAGCGCACCTCATTTTTCATCTCCTGGTGCTCGGGTTCACCATTCCAGCCGCTTTACTAACAATCTCCCCACTTGGAGAATCAGCACCTTTAACCTCCTGTTTCGAACAGTTTGCAATATGTGCCGAGGATGAACGGGAAAAGGGGGAACCAATGAGAGACTCGCTGGAGGTGTTTGGTCGGGCACATGTTACTCTCATTTCCCATCACGAAGAAGAATTCACCAAAGGCTCAGCCTGACGCCCCGAAACCAGGATAGGGCCTGAGGCGATGCTGTGGTTTTCTGGGCCAGCTCACAAAAAGGGCAGTTGAAACATGGAGCTCAGGGGGCACTGCAACTCACAAACCTGCACAGTGATAAATGACAACTACCATCCAAAAATACATTGAGTTAAGGCAACGAAGAGGATTTGAAAGCAAGGCAGAATTGCAGGAAACAGATTTCAAGAGGTAGATTGGAGTTTCCTTGAAAGCACATGAAAAGCGGCAGAACTTGGACAATGATGCAGTTGGCCAAAAAGCGAGTATGTGTTCCTTCCTGAATATATTCAGGTAAAAAAGCATACACACGTTTTGGCCAACCAAGCAAGCTGGGAGAGCAAATCAGCACTACAAAGAAGTCTCACTTCCCCCCGGTCAAAACGGCCATCTGAAAAAAGTGTAAAAAACCACAAATGCAGGACAGGCCATGGAGAACAGGAAACCTTGTTATGCTGACGGGCGGGATGAAAATTGCCGCAGACACTCTACAAAAGTGTATGGTGTTTCCTAAAACATCTAAACAACAGAGCTACAGAGCATAGGGCACTTCCACTCATGGGCGTATATCTTGGGAAGACTAAAAATCAACAAGACACAGGCACCCCAAAGCTTAGGGCTGCTCTGTTTACAAGAACCTCGACTTCGGTACCCGTTCCATATCCCAGGAAAGAGAAAAATGGATACAGAAGTTGTGAAACTTATGTACAATGGAATATCACTCAGCCATGAAATCAATGTCATAAGGCTAGTAGCAGCATAATGAGTGGATTTAGGTACGATAATTCAAAGTGAAAAAGGTCACACAGAAAAAGAAATTTATCAAAACATATCACTTATAGAGGGAATGTAAACATGGCTACAA